>NC_134498.1:40063010-40258010 GCF_040206685.1 Ascaphus truei
CCCCTAAGGGAGGGCCACAAAAGCTGCCAAAGCCTTGACAGTTTGCCTTATCAGACCAGTCTCACTATGTTAGGGGTTATAGGGGACGGCTTCAAAGACAACAGCTGACAAACGCCCCCATGTGTTTTTACACGGCATTGCAGTATTGCAGCCAGCGGGAATAAAATGTTTAAATCACAGCCGGGAATATAACGCAATACACTCCGGCCGAAAACGATACAAAACCGAACATAACCGGGATATACTGAAATTTGCGGAGCTAGCCGAGTTAGAATAAAGTTGGTCACCTCTGTATGTGCTCGTGTAAGGGTGTTATCTAAATGTAAAAAGTGCTGTGCTGCCCTACTCCCCTTTTCATGTGCAATGACTGTATAAGGTGATGTGACATTGCATGTGACAAGAAAGTGTTGATCTGACCATTTGATGTCCTCTAATAAATTTAGTATGCGCATAGTGTCTGTGAGATGTGATCTTAACTGTTGAACCTGTTTCACAGTTTGTTCCACAGATCAAAGAATGACATACACGCCACCCCCTCATATGTAAAGGTGTAGGCCCATGTTTAATAAGTTGTGATATTCCATGCTGCCATATACTGTAATAAAACTTGCGTATTCCTAATACTTTTCTGCTTATACAGTACATACTGTACCTAGTCTAAAGTTTTTCTTTCAAAGAGAATGGGGGCTCAAAATAAGATCAATGCCCAAATATTCTCTAACCAACTCCAATGATCAATAGAGAGAACATGACTATTGTTTGAAGGGCAGCAAGGTAGGCAGCAGTGGGGTAGCTACCGCCTAGGATACCTGGGCACATCCTGGGGGTCGTAGCTCGGGGTGGGGGCGCAGTTCAGGCATAGTAATGTTCTGCACACGTTGATGTTTAGATTTTGTTGTATTGAGGTGATGAGCGGATGTGACAGGAACATGACTAGTGTTTGGTTGTATTTTTCAGACAGTCGCATCTATGCTGCACAGCTGCCTTCACTGACTTTGTGGGGTATGACAAAACCAGGATGGTGATGGAGAGTGGGGGAAATTACCTCTGCCAGCAGGAAACCTCCCCGGCCAGGGTAAGTGAGCCGCTGAAATAAGGGAAGATATACAGATATGGGAGGATAACGGATAAACTGTGTTTGTGTGGTACAGACCTTGAGCCCTCCCCTTCTGGTTCCTCAGAGAGGCAGTGCTAAATTTAGTAAGTTCTCTCCCACCCTTCCAACCGAGTGGAGGTGTGGGGCCTGTCTCTTCTCCCTTTGGGAGAGAGGCCAGCCAGGCCCTCATAGCTGGCTGGCTCAGGAAGATCTAAGGCTTATGGCCTCCTGGCTCATGGCCTCCACACTAGGAGAGCCAGCACCATTCAGAGGCCTGGGCTCATCTGATGACCCTATACACCGCTGTAAGGAAGATCTGCAGTGACTGCTGAATAAAGACCCCTCTGCTTTCATCATACTCCTGTCTGAGTGTCAGTCCCTGGGCAGGAGGAAAGAATTGTGCTTTAGTGGGGACTGATCTCTGGGCATCCTGGAGCCCACTACAGCTGGAGGCGCTAAGCACCCTGAGGAATCTCAGATGACAACAAAAGCCTGTCCTGGTCTCCAAATCACTGCAGACAACTCAGCTCTCCTGAACCCTCACAGGTATGCTGCACCATAACACCTGTAGCAGCAACAAGTATCTCCTAGAGGGTGGGGTACATGTGCTACACAGTATATGTATATTTAAAATTGTAAAAAATATTATTTATATCATTTAATATATAAGGGGGTTGTAAAACCTAGCCCTACTGGACGTAATTGACTGGTAAGTTAACTATATACAGTATATTCTGACAGTCAAAAGGAAACAGGCCAGTCCACCATCCCTGGAGATGACGTGAGTGGGGTTTTATGGTCTCTAGACTTTAATGGTTAAGTGTGACAGTTGTCTTTGAGGACTTACAAGTCATTATTTACCACCCACTCCCACTGGTATCTCCAGGGTTAAATGTTTATCAATTATTGAATTTGACGGAGTCGTCCTGGGTTTGAGCACCCTATTTTTCTCATTTATTTCATAATATCCCTGAAGTCACTTTGTGTTTTTACAGGTATGATATTAGATAGACACATAATCCCAGCCAGCTCAAGAACTATACTTGTACTATTTGTAGCCCTGTGTAATTTTGGGGTTACATGCCTCTCTCCTCCTGTGCAGTAAACCCTGTTAAGAGGGCAGATTTGCCAGGAGTAATCATGAGATTTTGCCCTCATCCCCTGTGAGGTGTAATATGTAGCAAAGGAAGTGACAGGATGCTCTGTGTCCACTTACAGTGACATAGGGGTGGTGCCTCCTGGAGCTATATAATATGCATCACTTCCTAAAGTTAGTTCTGTTGTCTCTGTCTGCAGTGTTCTCTGCAGTCAGGTTGAGTCTGTCAAGTGTTGCAGAGTGGGACAAGCTGACCCCACACTGTGCCAGAGATCTGGCACAAGTTGTGACCCTGCCTCAGGGGAGAGGATACAGACTATTCCCTTTTCCCAGTTGGAGAGTCAGGGACTTCCTTGAGGTGGGCAACCTTGAACATGCGCGGCTAAGTACCGGCCGCTATGATGGGCAGTCTGCCATGGAGGATGTTAATAAAGATTGCCATGATTCAAAGAACCTTCTCGCCTTAGCCTGGAGTCATTCAGGGAGAAGCTGCACCCAGGGGTTCTCTTCCAGAGTCTCCTCCCTGCTGTCGTGGGGACCTGGAAGAGATGGAGGCGCTGTACCAACTGTGAGTATGATCTCAGCACTACTTCACGAGCCAGTCCTGGTGAATTCCCCATTACCATCAAGCGGGAGACTCAGGAGTCCTGTCAGCCAGCAGGTGCACCACACGACATGACATGTAACTGGGGGGCAGTTTTCTCACATAGGGGTCAGGATGAGAGGGGCCCAGGGAAACACTGTTACCTATGTATTGTACTGTATCACTTTGGATGTAGCACTGGGCATTTCTGTCTTTTGTTATGATATTCTGATAGGCAGACGCATGAGTTTTGGATAAGATTGCCACTCATACCTTAGCCTGGTGTATAGTTACATTACTTTAAGGGCTAAGAATGACTTTTAGGTATTTATTCAACTGGGGAGTGAAGGCGTTAACAAAGTCACTGATTGCAGATAACGGCCGCCTGTCCTGTTTATAGTGGTCTACTTAATAGAAAGCCTTATGGTTTTGGATATATGACTTTATACAATGTTTTGGAGTATTTTACTGTATTATGTCCAACTGTTCTGTACATCAACTATGTCTCTGAAGAAAACTGTCCCACTGTTAAAGCTGCAGTTCAAGCAATATCCTACATGTGTGTGTTTTTATTTTTAATAAATCAGTTCTGTACCATAAGAAAATACTTGTAGGATTAAAAAAAAAAAAAAAAAAAGACATTTTAAATGTATTATAATGTTGCAAGCATTTTTGTTTCTATAAAAAACATTTATAAAGTCCCATCCCCTTCCCCCTTTTGAGACAGGCTCTGGCTCTTGAGCCCTGTTCTCTCTCTCTAATAGTGCACCAATTGTATCTAGTAACTGCCTGGTCACATGATCATCCCCACACAACTTTACATTGTGGGTACTGTTTTGCAGCAGAAACAGTGATGGGGAGAACCTCCAAGCCGAATCTTCAGCGATCGATTACAGGAGAACGGATCGATCTGCAGCTTAGCTAATCACGTGTCAGTGTGCAGATTGTATATGGACATATTGAATGGAGAAATGTATATATATTTTTTAAATAGCAGTTTGAACTGCAGCTTTAAGGGCCCTTAACACAAGAACTCCACAGCCAGCAACCATTGGCTGTGGCCTACAGTAATTATGATGCGTCTGTGATGGCACACATGGAATGCTGAGTCACCACCGTACAATTCTGAGATCTTCAGACCTTGTGTCCCGTGTGGTGGCGAGCGGATTCTAGTTTGAGTTTGTCGAGCTGCTGCTTTCAATATCTTTACTATTTATTTGTTATCAAAGTATATTTGCTGTCCAGTATACTGTACCATTTGAGTTTTGGCCTTTGGGTAATAGAACAAGGTACGTCTGAATCTCTTTTTCCCCTTATTACTAACAGATAGGGCAAGAGAATACAAAAAAAAACAACTAATAAGACTGGGAGAGGAGAAAAGAAAAAGAAAAAAAATGTCATTGCTTTTAGAATATTTTTCCACATGCTGGCATATATGTCCTTATATATTTATTTCGACTTTCTTCTAATGCGCTACTCCCCAACAAAACTCAATATAAGAGCTTGTGTGGGGACTTAGGGTAAACACCCACCCCAGACCTATGACCGGGACCTACCGAAAACATATAGGGCAACGGCAAGAAGACCAGCAAAGGGCGGAAAACACGAACGAGAAATCATTGTAATCATTTTGTGTTTCTTCTCAGGCGCAGAGTAGTGAGCGTGGGGGGAGTGTCCCTGAGGGGGGCTCCCAGCTCCGGACCTCACGTTTTTAGTAAGTATAAAGATATACAATTTTAGCACATGACATTGTTCCCCCAGATAACACATGTATAACCCTTCTTGCCCAGCTCTTAAGGAGTTTATATCTGGTGACTATATACATGGCATTTCTCAGACTTTCATACCTTGTCAGGGTGCTGTGTCCGGGTAGGCTGGGTGTCTGCAATGCTCCTCACACATTGACATTACCCACAGTAGTACCCACTTCTTGTACCTTCACCATGTTATAATATGGATATCTTCCCTAGTTACCACCCACTCTTTAGACACTCGGGAGGTATTTAATGTTGTTGCTGTTACTGTCATCTTAAGTGGCCATCTTCTGCGTAGCGTCCGTAACTCTCTGTAACAATTGGGCCCATCTTGGGTTACCCTTACTATCATGAACTGTGGGATCAGTATGCCGGTGCCGGGTATTGTTTGCCACTCAAAGGCACTCTGTTTCTGAGGTAACAGTCGGGCCTCTCAGCAGGGCCGATCCAACTAGGACCCAGAGCTAGTACTTGGATAATCCCAATAGGACATAGGCTTCCTCTTTGTGAGCCTGTAACCTTCTGTAGTACCATGGCTACAGATGCTAACTGGATGGGACACTTTCCCAAACTATAAAATAATAAACAGGGCAGTATCACTATACATTAACTATACACTGAGACATATTTACATTAGAAAGAGTCAGGTTCCTCCAACTGCCACTCCCAGAGACCTGCGTTCTAGAACCTTCAGGGCACTCATACTGTATATATACCCTGCCGGTGACATCACTGATCCCCAGACATAATGTGGGCATAGCTTATTTGCTGCCAAGTCACTCTTTACCATGTGATGGGAGAGGGGCGTTACCCTGCGGGCGCCCACACAGTTAACCCATTAGGGCCATTAGCCCCTTAGTGGTCCCAAATAGGGGCTACACACAAAATATCCCATTATATTGCAGAATATTGCAGATTTGCCCGTGGAATTCAGTGGCAGTTTTGGTGCAGGATATTACAACATAGCCAACCTTAATACCCAAATGGGGTTAAAAAACCTTATACATCTGTACATCTATAATAAATTTACTTTGGGTGCAATTCCTGCTAAAACACACAGGCCAAGATTCACAAATCTTCACTGGATCAGCTGCTGAGGATCTCCTTGAGGAATATATGCCGGTTAATTAAAGACGGCAAATTTACCAGCTGTGCGGATTCCTATACTATCGGATTCTTCCTAACGCCTGTGCCTTTGTACTTCCAGGTCACGACCCACATCGGAGCAAAGGGAACGCCCGTGGGAGTGTTGAGGTGCTGTGTCTGCTCTTCTCACAGCAGTTAAGTGATTTCCTCCGCCCCCAGTAACGGAGCTCTTCTGGAGCCTTTGCGGGACGCTGAGAATCTCTGTCTGAACAAGGCTACACCTTAAGGTATTCTGCACTCCACTGCTACATTCTATATCATGCAGCTCATAAGCTTTTGGACAATTTAGCTCATATCTGACAGGCGCGCTCATTGGCGTTGATTCTGGATCAGTACATCTTGGAGCCGTAGTTCATACAAGCTTACCATCTACATTGGTTCTGTGATATACTCCTGTGCAGGACATTCTTGAGTTTGTACATTCACTTGTTTTTTGGGAGGATTTTTGGAATTCTCAATACCTCATGCACAGCTGAATTGTTAATAATCCTCAAGGTTAAGTTGTATGATCCTCATATATGCAGCATTATTCTGTGATGCTCTTTTTAATATTGCTTTGTTTTTATTTATACTTCTTTGTAATCTGCATCCCCATTTCAGTGGTATCTATTATTTAGGTATATGTCTTATGTTTATGAAATTCCCTCATTTTTATGCTTATAGGAGTGTGCGCTCACTGTTTTTGGTTTGTGTGTGTGTGTGTGTGTGTGTGTGTGTGTGTGTGTGTATGTATATATATATATATATATATATATATATATTATACAAGGTTAACATACAACATAAAACCAACGCTTAGGCAAAAGTTACAATGCTAAATAATAATTACAATAATGGTGTGTGTGGGTGTGTGTGTGGAAAGCTCTGGTTACACAGCTGGGTGCAGTAGATGTAAATGGTCCGGACCAACACTGCTCACTCACGCCGCAGACATCCTCACTTCCCCAAACAGATCCCTCTCTGTAGTTTGATGTCCACGAAGCAGCCTCATGTGACCTCTACGCATTTGCACGTAGTGCTTCGTGACGCCATTGATATACACTACCAGTCCCACACAGCTTTTGTAAAGTGCTGAATACACTGTGGGCTCTTTATTTATTTATATTTACATACTTACACACACACACTCTTACATCCCTCACATTCAGGGATTTATTTATCTATTTAACACCTCAAGTTATAAATCACACACTACACAGGGGGAGGGATGAGCTCTAGTCACATTCCAAGATGCACTGTTTTTGAGTAAACCCCTTGCCTGCTTTATTCAATGTAACATCGCCAGAAGAAGAGACATCTCGAAAGCTTTCGTTAGCCACAGAATGGTATTGTCTATTTATTTTTGAGATATATACATTTCCTCGATTCTAGGACGCACTTTTTTTCCTATTTTCACATTGCTAAAACAGCTCTGCGTTCTAGAATCGATGTATTGAAGAAAAAAATCAGCTAGGGCTGCGATCACTCCCCTCCCCTCCCCTCCCCATCCCTTCCCTCCCCTCCCCTCCCCTCCCCTCCCCATCCCTTCCCTCCCCTCCCCTCCCCTCCCCATCCCTTCCCTCCCCTCCCCTCCCCATCCCTTCCCTCCCCTCCCCATCCCTCCCCTCCCCTCCCCTCCCTTCCCCATCCCTCCCCTCCCCTCCCCTCCCCTCCCCTCCCCTTCCCTCCCCTTCCCTCCCCTTCCCTCCCCTTCCCATGAGGTGCACAGAGATCGGAAATGCCTGCCAGAGCAAATCAACATTGCCCTGAATCCCCGTGTGAAATGCAGGAAGTGCAGTGGTAGCTGTGTCTCTCTGGATGTGTTTCTGTATGTGTTTGTCTCTGTGTGTGTGTGTGTGTGTGTGTGTGTGTGTGTGTGTGTCTCCATATGCCTCTCTCTCTGTCTGTGTGTCACTCTCTGTGTCTCTCTCTGTCTGTGTGTGTCTGTGTGTCTGTGTGTGTGTGTGTGTGTGTGTGTGTGTGTGTTTGTCACTGTGTGTGTGTGTGTGTGTGTGTGTGTGTGTGTGTGTGTGTGTGTGTGTGTGACTCTCCATATGCCTCTCTCTCTGTCTGTGTGTCACTCTCTGTGTCTCTCTCTGTCTGAGTGTGTGTATGTGTCTGTGTGTCTCTCTCTCTGTGTCTGTGTCTGTCTCTCTGCTATCAAAAGCAAGTTAGAAGTTAGAACATGTTCTTTTCACTTTAAGGAAAGCAATGAGTACATGAATACAAAGGTACTTGGTAACATCATAAAAAGGGGCCACTAAATGTAAATAGCCAAAATCCCCCCCACACTGCCACTGCCCCTGCCATATCTGTCTCTCTCTCTCCCTCTTTGGTCTGTGTGTTCTCCCCCCCCCATTCTCTTTCCACCTCCCCCATTCTCTTCCCTCCCCCCCCCCATTCTCTCCCCTCCCATTCTCTTCCCCCCATTCTCTTTCCTCCCATCCCTCCCATTCTCTCTCCCTCCCATTCTCTCTCCCCCCATCCCTCCCATTCTCTCTCCCCCCCATCCCTCCCATTCTCTCTCCCCCCCCATCCCTCCCATTCTCTCCCCCCCATCCCTCCCATTCTCTCTCCCCCCCATCCCTCCCATTCTCTCTCCCCCCATCCCTCCCATTCTCTCCCCCCATCCCTCCCATTCTCTCCCCCCATCCCTCCCATTCTCTCCCCCCATCCCTCCCATTCTCTCCCCCCCATCCCTCCCATTCTCTCTCCCCCCATCCCTCCCATTCTCTCCCCCCATCCCTCCCATTCTCTCCCCCCATCCCTCCCATTCTCTCCCCCCATCCCTCCCATTCTCTCCCCCCCATCCCTCCCATTCTCTCTCCCCCCATCCCTTCCATTCTCTCTCCCCCCCATCCCTCCAATTCTCTCCCCCCATCCCTCCCATTCTCTCCCCCCATCCCTCCCATTCTCTCCCCCCATCCCTCCCATTCTCTCCCCCCATCCCTCCCATTCTCTCCCCCCCATCCCTCCCATTCTCTCTCCCCCCATCCCTCCCATTCTCTCTCCCCCCATCCCTTCCATTCTCTCTCCCCCCCATCCCTCCAATTCTCTCCCCCCATCCCTCCCATTCTCTCCCCCCATCCCTCCCATTCTCTCCCCCCATCCCTCCCATTCTCTCCCCCCATCCCTCCCATTCTCTCTCCCCCCCATCCCTCCCATTCTCTCTCCCCCCATCCCTCCCATTCTCTCTCCCCCCATCCCTCCCATTCTCCCTCCCCCCCATTCTCTCTCCCCCCCCATTCTCTCTCCCCCCCCATCCCTCCCATTCTCTCTCCCTCCCATTCTCTCTCCCCCCCATCCCTCCCATTCTCTCTCCCCCCCATCCCTCCCATTCTCTCTCCCCCCCCATCCCTCCCATTCTCTCTCCTCCCCCCATCCCATTCTCACTCCCTCCCCATCCCTCCCATTCTCACTCCCTCCCCATCCCTCCCATTCTCTCTCCCCCCCATCCCTCCCATTCTCTCTCCCCCCCATCCCTCCCATTCTCTCTCCCCCCATCCCTCCCATTCTCTCTCCCCCCCATCCCTCCCATTCTCTCTCCCCCCATCCCTCCCATTCTCTCTCCCCCCATCCCTCCCATTCTTTCTCCCCCCCATCCCTCCCATTCTCTCTCCCCCCCATCCCTCCCATTCTCTCTCCCCCCCATCCCTCCCATTCTCTCTCCCCCCCATCCCTCCCATTCTCTCTCCCCCCCAACCCTCCCATTCTCTCTCCCCCCCATCCCTCCCATTCTCTCTCCCCCCCATCCCTCCCATTCTCTCTCCCCCCCATCCCTCCCATTCTCTCTCCCCCCCATCCCTCCCATTCTCTCTCCTCCCCCCATCCCTCCCATTCTCTCTCCTCCCCCCATCCCTCCCATTCTCCTCCCCCCATCCCTCCCATTCTCTCTCCACCCCCCATCCCTCCCATTCTCTCTCCTCCCCCCATCCCTCCCATTCTCTCTCCTCCCCCCATCCCTCCCATTCTCTCTCCTCCCCCCATCCCTCCCATTCTCTCTCCCTCCCCCCATCCCTCCCATTCTCTCTCCCCCCCCCCAACCCTCACATTCTCTCTCCCCCCCCCAACCCTCACATTCTCTCTCCCCCCATCCCTCCCATTCTCTCTCCCCCCCATCCCTCCCATTCTCTCTCCCACCCATCCCTCCCATTCTCTCTCCCCTTCCCTCCCATTCTCTCTCCCCCATTCTGCCTGTCGCTCCCCATTCTGTGTCTGCCTCTCTCTCCCCATTAGTTATTGAAGTGTCATGTGACCCTGCTAGTTAAAAAAATAAACAAAACAATTCTGCACATTTAATACAGTGAGATTTTTTTCCCCCCATTTTTTTTATTAAATCAAGGGTGCGTCTTAGAATTGATGGCGTCTTACAATCGAGGAAATAGGGTATATATATTACACTACATGGTGCAAACATGGAAACAGAGATCTTGATACACTGACACAAAGAGAGATGATTAAAATTACACAATTTGCATTAGATGTTCTCCAAATTACATTGACACATCTCCTCCTAAATGTGTTCCTAGGATTCCATCCCAGATGTGGTTGCATGCCTCTGAAGTACAACTAAATTACCAAGGAGTATTATTATTATTACTAGCAGAATACACATGTGTGGAAGAAACCCTGACACTTCTCTCCTCTGCAGGGTAATATCATTGTTTCTTCTGTCATCATGGCGACCATCAGTAACCACACGGACGATGAGGAGAGACTTGAAACTCTAATTAAACAGTGTACAGATGTCAGCCCTGGACTGGTAAGGAATGGACAAAGGATGATGGGGAGATGGGGGTACACAGACACAGCTAGGATGCAGGAAGGGCACTCGCAAGGCTACCCGGGATACTGGTTAACTCCCTCTATATTTTAGTGGGAATCTCTGATATTTGTCTGAAAGAGAAATGATAACTACATACTCGCTGATAACGGTTCCTCATCCCAATACAAGTCAATGGAAGATGCTGATACCTTTTCTCACTCGTAAATCTCCTAAAAGGACTTTTCCCCCTTCTCGTCAAGATACTTTTTTAAATGTGCAATACAAGGAGTTTCCTGCACTGATCTGATTATTTAAGACAATTAGACTTTGCTAATAGCCTTATACAATCCTCCTTTATTAAGGCCTATTTGATATAATGCTGTGCTACTGCTGAATACATGGTGTAACATGGTAAGTGGCATGTGTAGGAGAGTTAAATAAGCACATACACCACATATTCTATCTATAATATCACTATGTTTGTAATGATGCACATGCACACACACACACACACCATTCTCCCTAGTATTGTACTGATTGTTAAACTTCTCATTTGAATTTCGGAGGCCCCCCTCCTAAATGATGTTACCGTGCTTCAGTAGAACGCTGGGACGAGAAAGAACTCAAATAAGACTGGTACAGAGATAGTGAGACACTGACTCCAGGTTAGGAAGCGTAGTCTCTTTTGTCTCTCTTGGCTGAATCTAACAGTTGTGGAGACATTGGACACATTACAGACTCATTATTTTTGAGAGCTTGTCCCATCAATGAACTTTAGTGAATATTGATTAGGGGAGTGGTTAATATGAATGACTAATATTACTCATTTCTTTGTAATGGTTCTGCCGTATGACTGCCTTTTACCATATTTATCAAAGAAAAGGAATCCTAATGAAAGCAAAGGGATTTTTTCCTTGGATAAATATGTTGTTTTTAACCACGGTTTGTCCCAGTTATGCAGTCGGAAAACTTTAGTAAACAAACCCCTTAAACGGCAAAATGGGCTCTACAATCCCTTTTGGCAGCGAAGGGATTAAGATGCTGGAAGGTTAGGGGTTTGAATCTGACATCATGCACCGACCTTATCCAACACATCCCTGTGTTTGCATCTCCACAGGGCATCACTTCTCTCTTTGGTGTGTGCGCGGAGAGCTATATGGGCAATGCTCTGCCTTTTGTATGCATAAGTTGTATCACACAGTCACTGTCATGCAATTGCACCCTCGAAGATCTTTGTGTCATCCTGTGTGTCTCCCACAGGCAACAGCAGCCAGAGGGATCATTCTGGAAGCGATGACCAAAGAACAAATTACCAGCGACATCTTCCCTAAAATAGCCTGTATGTTGCTCCATCAGATTGCCAGAAACATCCAGAAAGATGAAGCATCGGCAATAAGGTAAGAGCTAATAAGAATGGCATGTTAGGGCCTCGCAGCAAATTGCTTTGAATATAGATTCCAGTAATCAGTCAGTGTTATACCCATTCCTCACTGCATCAGAACTTTGTGGGGAAAAACTTTAATCCAGAATGTACTGTACTTGGGTATCAAGAAAGAACAAAGTATAAACCCTTTCTAGTCAGCACATGCATATAAATACATTCAAAATGTTTGGGACAATTCACTCCTAAAGATACTGTAGATGTTCTGCGATTTGTGGTCCATTTGATTGAAGAAGACTTCATATCTTACAATGCCAAAGACAGAGGTTCATATTTACTAAGCGGGGCTATTCCATCAGATACCTTTGGATGTTAGAAGACACCATTCACGTAAAAGGACCCTACATTGTCTTCCAGCGCTGTAAGGTGCCTTACGGCAGAGCACCACTTAGTAAACATGCTACAGTATGTCCTATATGCTATAGAATTGGTTTCTCATTATTGCTCATGTGTTTCTCCCTGGGCAGAACAGCAGCCAGTGCATTAAAAAAATTGCTCATCCAGGGACTGGCAGAGCAGGATGCCCTTATTTTAGAGAACACCAATATGTGGGGCGATCTCCAAAAGGCAGAAACCCATCATGATGCTGTGATACTGGTGGCAAGGTAAGACTTTGTCCTCCTGCTAACATCATGGGAGGGAGAATAAAATGTCAGTATTGCTACTTATCCAAGCATAAGCAAGTTTTAGAGGTGGCTCTCACAGTTTCCTATCGCAATATGTTCAGTAGCAGTTTTCTTCTTGCTAGAGAAGATCTTTCCTCCACTAATTTCAATGGACCATAACATGGAGAAGAAAGCTTTGCCGCATATTAAGTGTATAAGAAGGAAGTGTCTGAATCTTTATTCCAGCACAATAATGATATAATTTCTCTGCAGTATTCTCCACACTTTACCCATTAAAACTTTTTATTTTAGAGTTATTGCCCAGACGAAGCCGTACCATATGAGCCGGTTCATCATGGGTCTCCTGCCTCCCCCAAATCACCCACCGTCATCCACTGTCCTGGCATTTTATACAGAGGTGAGTTTAAAAAAAGCATCTCTGTTACTGTATATGACATATTAGTACGCACCCATTGGAATGCATTCAATATTGATACTGTATATAGTGAAAGGATTCTCACCCAGAGTGCAAGGGAAATCTGGTGTGCCGCGACCCTTTGCCATGGGTACCACGGCCCCAGGGGAATAACTCTGTTATTTGCACATCTCGCACTGCCTGGAGATGTAGAGGCTGCGATCTGCCTCTCCTCTCTCAGCCAGGCACAGAGGCTGTGATCCAACTCTCCCCTCTCAGCCTGGCATAGAGGCTGTGATCCGCCTCTCCTCTCTCAATCTGGCACAGAGGCTGCAATCCGCCTCTCCTCTCTCATCATGGCACAGAGGCTGCAATCCGCCTCTCCTCTCAGCCCGGCACAGAGGCTGTGATCCACTTCGCCTCTCTCAGCCCGGCACAGAGGCTGCAATCCACCTCTCTCAGCCCGGCGCAGAGGCTGCGATCCGCCTCTCGTCTCTCAGCCCGGGCACATAGGCTGCGATCCAACTATCCTCTCTCAGCCCGGCACACAGGCTGCAATCCACCTCTCCTCTCTCAGCCCAGCACACAGGCTGCGATCCACCGCTCCTCTCTCAACCCGGCACACAGGCTGCGATCCACCTCTCCTCTCTGAACCCGGCACACAGGCTGCGATCCACCTCTCCTCTCTCAGCCCGGCACAGAGGCTGCGATCCATCTCTCTCAGGTTGGCACAGAGGCCGAGATCTGCCTCTCAGCCCAGCTCTGTGGCGACATGAGTAGCAGCTAAGTGGCGGCTTTGATTTGGTCGTGGTAAAACGGTTGCGGCCAAATGTCCTAGACCAATGTTTCAGGTGTGTTGGAAAGTGGGTAGAAAGAGGGAAGTAGAAAGGGTTTTGTGTGGAGAGGAGAGTGTGATGGCTACTGTATGCGCATGGGGTGTGTGCATATGTGTGTAAGTGAGGACTGGATAAGTGATGTCTGAAGAGCAGGGGTGCCCCAAAGTTTTAAAAATTCTTCAGGGGTGCCTCTGCTCAAAAATGTTTGAGAACCGGCTGTATAATGTATTAATAACGAGCTGATTCAACATGCACTCTTCTGTGTCAATATCCCATATTAACATTACTGATTTCCACTGAATTCTCTGTACATATAAAACATGCTCTTTGTTTAGCTCCTGTGTTATCCAGAGCTCCTGGAAAAGTCCCAGCAAAAGCTAATTATCCAAATGATGCTGCGAGCGAAACCAACAGGAAAAGACGTAGAAATACTCAGGATAAGAGCCCTTTGGAATGTGTGCAGCCACATACCTGATAAGGTGAGACATCTGCTCTACCACCCATCTCAGCATAGTAACAGACTCATTTAGAAGGTACCTATGGCTCATGAGTCGTTCCCTCTGACTGCAGGGTGACAGGCACAATGACAGAAGAACTAATGGTCCATATAATCACCCTCTTTGTTGAGACAGAGGGTAAAGGATCTACAGTCCATCTATCTATTCTTCTGAACACAAGGTGACCCAAGCACAAAGGGATATATTGTCTATTGCATGGTCCACCTATTGTTTCCTTTCACTCCCTTTACATAGTGACATAAAGACAACCGTTATAAATAATATCCAGGAATTTATACTGCTACACGTTGCATCAGTTTGCTGCTGATCCATCTTTGTTAGTGCTTCAGAGCACTGTATCGCTGTCCCTCCCAGCTCTGAAAGCTCAGTTATCAATGTGCCTCTTCTCTGCGAAGGTAAAAAAGTATAAGAAGGAAATGCAGGCCATCATCAAAGCCGGGCTGCATAACATGGACACGGACATTGTCCTGGAAGCGATGAAAACAGCCGGGCAAATGGCCATTCTGCTGGAAAAGAAAGACATGGGGACCCTATACCATGATGCCCTGGTTCAGATCGAAGCCTTTAAAAATTATGTAAGTAATCCCAATCCCAAATCAACACCCTTTCCTTAACATGATCCCTGCAATGCTACATTAGTAACGATTCTCCAACAGAGACAGAAAACTGTCAGTGTCCATAGGAGAACTGGGATTTGTGCAGATGAGTCAGTATGAGGTGGCCACTGATCCTTAGCTATTTGGGGTAGGGAATTGTTAGCTCTTTGCTACTGAAGGGCACACAGCAAGTGACAGACATGTGAGGTCTCAGCTGAGTGACACTTCTCTGCTTTCTGCCCAAAGGAAGACCCCACTATGCGATGCCAGGCCGTGCAGTTGCTGAAGGAGTTGGCACGGTCTACAAAACTAAACAAAAGAGGAGCATTTTCCAATATCATGGAGAAAAGCCTTTTATATTTACTGTACCAGCTTCAAGACAAGGACAGGGCCTAATGAAAGCAAAGGGATCATTTCCTGGATAAATATGTAGTTTTTAACCAGGGTTTACACCAGTTATGCAATTGGAAGTAAACAAACCCCTTAAACGGCAAGATGGGCTCTACAATCCTTTTTGGCAGCGAAGGGATTAAGATGCTGGAAGGTTAGGGGTTTGAATCTGACACCATGCACAGACCTTATCCAACACATCCCTGTGTTTGGATCTCCACAGGGCATCACTTCTCTCTTTGGTGTGTGCGGAGAGCTATATGGACAATGCTCTGCCTTTTGTATACATGAGTTGTATCATACAGTCACCGCCATGCAATTGCACCCTTGAAGATCTTTGTGTCATCCCCCACAGGTAAAATCATCCAGAGGGATCATTCTGGAAGCGATGACCAAAGATCAAATTACCAGCGACATCTTCCCTAAAATAGCCTGTATGTTGCTCCATCAGATTGCCAGAAACATCCAGAAAGATGAAGCATCGGCAATAAGGTAAGAGCTAATAAGAATAACATGTTAGGGCCTGGCAGCAAATTGCTTTGAATATAGATTCCAGTAATCAGTCAGTGTTATACCCATTCCTCACTGCATGAGAACTTTGTGGGGAAAAACTTTAATCCAGAATGTACTGTACTTGGGTATCAAGAAAGAACAAAGTATACACCCTTTCTAGTCAGCACATGCATATAAATACATTCAAAATATTTGGGACAATTCACTCCTAAAGATACTGTAGATGTTCTGCGATTTGTGGTCCATTTGATTGAAGAAGACTTCATATCTTACAATGCCAAAGACAGAGGTTCATATTTACTAAGCGGTGCTATTCCATCAGATACCTTTGGATGTTAGAAGACACCATTCACTTAAAAGGACCCTACGTTGTCTTCCAGCGCTGTAAGGTGCCTTATGGCAGAGCACCACTTAGTAAACATGCTACAGTATGTCCTATATGCAACAGAATTGGTTTCTCATTATTGCTCATGTGTTTCTCCCTGGGCAGAACATCAGCCAGTGCATTAAAAAAATTGCTCATGCAGGGACTGGCAGAGCAGGATGCCCTTATTTTGGAGAACAGCAATATGTGGGGCGATCTCCAAAAGGCAGAAACCCATCATGATGCTGTGATACGGGTGGCAAGGTAAGACTTTGTCCTCCTGCTAACATCATGGGAGGGAGACTAAAGTGTCAGTATTGCTACTTATCCAAGCATAAGCAAGTTTTAGAGGTGGCTCTCACAGTTTCCTATCGCAAGAGATAGGAAAGAGATATCAGTCATGGAACTGAAGTCACAGTGAAGAAGGAAGAGGTAGATGTTTGAGTCATATGGAAGGTTACCAAGTTACCAATGACTACAGTTCAATATTCAATATTCAATATGTTCAGTAGCAGTTTTCTTCTTGCTAGAGAAGATCTTTCCTCCACTAATTTCAATGGACCAAAACATGGAGAAGAAAGTTTTGCCGCATATTAAGTGTATAAGAAGGAAGTGTCTGAATCTTTATTCCAGCACAATAATGATATCATTTCTCTGCAGTATTCTCCACACTTTACCCATTAAAACTTTTTATTTTAGAGTTATTGCCAAGACGAAGCCGTACCATATGAGCCGATTCATCATGGGTCTCCTGCCTCCCCCATATCACCCACCGTCATCCACTGTCCTGGCATTTTATACAGAGGTGAGTTTAAAAAAAGCATCTCTGTTACTGTATATGACATATTAGTACGCACCCATTGGAATGTATTCAATATTGATACTGTAAATAGTGAAGGGATTCTCACCCAGAGTGCAAGGGAAATCTGGTGTGCCGCGATCCTCTGCCATGGGTACCACGGCCCCAGGGGAATAACTCTGTTATTTGCACATCTCGCACTGCCTGGAGATGTAGAGGCTGCGATCTGCCTCTTCTCTCTCAGCCAGGCACAGAGGCTGTGATCCAACTCTCCCCTCTCAGCCTGGCATAGAGGCTGTGATCCGCCTCTCTCTCTCATCCCGGGAACAGAGACTGCAATCCGCCTCTCCTCACTCATCACGGCACAGAGGCTGCGATCCGCCTCTCCTCTCTCAGCACAGCACAGAGGCTGCAATCCGCCTCTTCCCTCTCGACCCCACACACAGGCTGAGATCCGCCTCTCATCTCTTAGCTGAAACACAGAGGCTGCGATCCGCCTCTCCTCTCTCAGCCCGCACAGAGACTGCAATCCACCTCTCTCAGCCCGGCGCAGAGGCTGCGATCCGCCTCTCATCTCTTAGCCCAGGCACAGAGGCTGCGATCCAGCTCTCCTCTCTCAGCCCGCACAGAGGCTGCTATCCACCTCTCTCAGCCCGGCACAGAGGCTGCGATCCGCCTCTCTTCTCTTAGCCCAGGCACAGAGGCTGCAATCCACCTCTCTCAGCCCTGCTCAGAGGCATGCGATCCGCCTCTCCTCTCTCAGCATGGCACAGAGGCTGCGATCCACCTCTTATCTCTCAGCCCGGGCACAGAGGCTGCCATCTGCCTCTCCTCTCAGCCCGGCACAGAGGCTGCAATCCACCTCTCCCAGCCCGGCACAGAGGCTACGATCAACCTCTCCTCTCTCAGCCCGGCGCAGAGGTTGCGATCCGTCTCTCTCAGGCTGGCAGAGAGGCTGCGATCCGCCTCTCTCAGGCTGGCACAGAGGCTGAGATCTGCCTCTCAGCCCAGCTCTGTGGCGACATTAGTAACAGCTAAGTGACGGCTGTGATTTGGTCGTGGTAAAACTTTTGCGGCCAAATGTCCTAGACCAATGTTTCAGGTGTGTTGGAAGGTGGGAAGAAAGAGGGAAGTAGAAATTGTTTTGTGTGGGGAGGAGAGTGTGATGGCTACTGTATGCGCATGGGGTGTGTGCATAAGTGTGTAAGTGAGGACTGGATAAGTGAAGTCTGAAGAGCAGGGGTGCCCCAAAGTTTAAAAAATTCTTCAGAGGTGCCTCGGCTCAAAAATGTTTGAGAACCGACTGTATAATGTATTAATAACGAGCTGATTCAACATGCACTCTTCTGTGTCAATATCCCATATTAACATTACTGATTTCCACTGAATTCTCTGTACATATAAAACATGCTCTTTGTTTAGCTCCTGTGTTATCCAGAGCTCCTGGAAAAGTCCCAGCAAAAGCTAATTATCCAAATGATGCTACGAGCGAAACCAACAGGAAAAGACGTAGAAATACTCAGGATAAGAGCCCTTTGGAATGTGTGCAGCCACATACCTGATAAGGTGAGACATCTGCTCTACCACCCATCTCAGCATAGTAACAGACTCATTTAGAAGGTACCTATGGCTCATGAGTCGTTCCCTCTGACTGCAGGGTGACAGGCACAATGACAGAAGAACCAATGGTCCATATAATCACCCTCTTTGGTAAGACAGAGGGTAAAGGAATCTACAGTCCATCTATCTTTTCTTCTCACTACAAGGTGACACAAGCACAAAGGGATATATTGTCCATTGCATCTTTATCTCCCATCACAGTGACACAGTGACAGGAAAAGATGGGTTTTATGGTCCACCTATTGTTTCCTTTCACTCCCATTACATAGTGACTTAGAGACACCAGTTATTAATAGTATCCTGGAATTTATATTGCTATACGTTCTTCGGTTTGCTGCTGATCCATCTTTGTTAGTGCTTCAGAGCACTGTATCGCTGTCCCTCCCAGCTCTGAAAGCTCAGGTATCAATGTGCCTCTTCTCTGTGAAGGTCAAAAAGTATAAGAAGGAAATGCAGGCCATCATCAAAGCCGGGCTGCATAACATGGACCCGGACATTGTCCTGGAAGCGATGAAAACAGCCGGGAAAATGGCCCTACTGCTGAAAAAGAAAGGCATGGGGACCCTATACCATGATGCTCTGGTTCAATGCCAAACCTATATAGATTATGTAAGTAATCCCAATCCCAAATCAACACCCTTTCCTTAACATGATCCCTGCAATACTACATTAGTAACGATTCTCCAACAGAGACAGAAAACTGTCAGTGTCCATAGGAGAACTGGGATTTGTGCAGATGAGTCAGTATGAGGTGGCCACTGATCCTTAGCTATTTGGGGTAGGGGATTGTTTGCTCTTCACTAGTGAAGGGCACACAGCAATTGACAGACATGTGAGGTCTCAGCTGAGTGACACTTCTCTGCTTTCTGCCCAAAGGAAGACCCCACTATGCGATGCCAGGCCGTGCAGTTGCTGGGGGAGTTGGCTCGGTCTACAAAAGTAAACAAAAGAGGAGCATTTTCCAATATTGTGGAGAAAAGTCTTTTATATTTACTGTACCAGCTTCAAGACAAGGACATAACCATTGTAGAGGTGAGGACAGAGACATACACAGAAGAGACATATGTTTCAGCAAGTGTTTAGCCTTCCACCAAGGGGTGACAAAGGCTGAAGGGATGTATGGCACATCAAATCTGTCTACATGTGTTCAACCATCACCAATGTTTCATCCCCTCACTTAGAGATTGGGTTCCCCAGCTATTGAGATGCACAGTGAAAGAAGGGATATGATATGAAGACGTTTCCCAAAGGAGATTGTGTTTTATTTCCTCACCGCACAAAGCTAGGGTTAATAGTTCAGCTATGCGTCCGTGTGAAAAGCACTCTGGCCTTTACAAAGAATCCCTCTCTAAGCCTCAGTATACTGTATATTCTTGTAAAAAGCATTAACCCTACGTTATTATAATTATAATCGTTTATTTGTGTAGCCCCGGTGTCCTCTGGCTCCAAGAGACCCCCTCTCTAGTCAGCCGAGCGGTCGCGGGTCCCGCCGGAGTCAGCGACGGGCCCGCCTGCTGCTTGCAATGGTGGGGGCCAGTGCAGGGAGCGCTCGGCATCCCTGGAGCCCCGGCGGCGCACCCGGCTAGCGGGGGCCGCCATTGCAAGTACTCGCGCATGTGCAGTGATCGCGCATGTGCAGAAGGCTCACAGGAGCCAGGACGAGTTGCGCATGCGCAAGGAGAGCACGAGGAGAGCCCGCGAAACCCTAGCCTACCAGGGAAGGCTCAACGCAGGGACTACGAGTCCCATGAGCCTCTGAGCACCCCACGTGATGCCAGGGAGCCAATAGGGCTTAGGATCTCCCTGCAGAGAGGTTTTTAGATACATTTCGTGCGCTGAGCCCACGCTAGTTCAGTTGGAGCTGGGAGCTAGAAGGGGAAGGAAGGGTGTAGGGAGCAAGTGGCTCCTGCACCAGGTAAGGTTCCCCAGGTCCCAGACAGGCCCCAACTCCCCACTAGGTTAGGGGGTAATTAATAAGGGACGGCCCCAGGTTAGGGACCCTGCCCTTAGGTTCGTGTGTGTGTGTGTCTTGTCAGTGTCACGGCTGTCAGTGCTGTGAGTGCTGACAAGAGGGCATCGTGTGTGTGTGCAGCATGTTCACTGCAGGCACCAAGCAGGTTGCAGTGCGTTGCTGCAGGTGTTGAGTATTAGGTAGAAGTTAGTCAGAGGGGACCCGGGTGGTACGGGAGAGGTAGTGTGGTTGCTGGGGGGTCAGTGACCCACCTGCATAGGACAGGCTACCCTGTAGGCCCCTATGAGTTTCCCCTGAAGTCACTTAAGGTTGCTGTGCTGTCGGGATGGCCTATAGTAGCAGCGAACATCACCTTCACTATTAGTGTTAGTTAGGGACTCCGCAGATGCTGTGCGTCCGTCCAGAGGGTTGGGCGCCGATCATCGTCGTTGCTGCCGAGGCCATCCGGGTGGGATCGCCCCGGATGGTAGTTCCTGTGTTCACCCGTCATCGGATCCTTTGCGAAGCTCCTTTGCAGGCCCGAGCACTGCAGGTAACTCTTATCAACAAGTGCACCAACAATTCTATGTGTTTACGGGACTAGTGACTGCGCAGTCACCCATATCTCTCCCTCAAAGGGTGCGGAACATATTGCGTGGGGTTCTTGGACACGGGGTGGGATCACCCGGTGTAGGTGGGAGCATCCTGTGAGACGCATTAGTTAGTGTCTCCTCTAGAGAGGAACACCTGTTGATCTGTTGATTTATGATAAGTACATGCTATGCAGTAAAACCAGATCTGTTTTACCACTGTTTGCTGAGTGATATATATATTGTCCTGCGAGGAACCACTCCCCCTCTGGTGGGAGCCATCGCAGGTGGAGGCGCTGCACCGAGTACAGGGTTACTCATATATACATACCGCAGGTTCCCCGTGGCGGAAGCTCAGCTCTCCTGGGAGCCTAACAGGTAAAGCACCACACCTGGTAACAGTAGGTTCTCCGCACTCACACTATATCTGCGATTGGGTGGGGGGGAATACCCGTTACATTTGTAAAAAGCCAACATATTCTGCACGCAGTACAATGGGGTACAGAGATATGCATATTTTATAGCCAGAATGATGTACCAAATACGGACAAACATCCGCTAAATCAAATACAGAAGGTAATGAGTGGTCTTCTCCTGAGAGCTTGCAGTCTTCATCGTTCCTTTGGCATAACTTCTTTTCTTTGTAGTCAGTGTCTCCAGCTAGTACCTAAATCCTGTAATTGGCATCAGGGAAGGGCAGTTAAGAGATACATTTTGTTTCGCTGGAGATTTACTTCCATTCTATCGTGCTAACCTTTCTGTTGTCCCATATGGTCTGGCCTCATACTGAACATGAACCCTTTCTGTGCAGGAATGTAACACACCAGGTCATACTCAGTCTCTATTATGGGGGTTCCACAGACCAAAGAATGACATACATCCCACCCCCTCAATTCTAAAGATGTAGACCCATGTTTAATACAGTAACTGGTGATATTACATGCTGCCATATACTGTAATGAAACTTGTGTATTCCTAATACTTTTCTGCTTATACTGTACCTAGTGTAAAGTTTTTCTTTCAAAGAGAATGGGGTCTCAAAATAAGATCATTGCCCAAATATTTTCTAACCAACTCAAATGATCAATAGAGAGAACAGGACTATTGTTTGAAGGGCAGCAAGGTAGGCAGCAGTGCGATAGCTACCGCCTGAGATGACTGGGCACATCCTGGGGGCCCTAGCTCAGGGGTGGGGGGGCGTTCCGAAGGGAGTCGTTACACCACTGGTAGGCAGGGCACAGTTCAGGCATAGTAATGTTCTGCACATGTTAATGTTTAGATTCTGTGTCTTTGAGGTGATGAGCGGATGTGACAGGAACATGACTAGTGTTTGGTTGTATTTTTCAGACAGCTGCATCAACGCTGCACAGCTGCCTTCCCTTTGTGGGGTGTGACAAAACCAGGATGGTGATGGAGAGTGAGGGAAATGACCTCTGTCAGCAGGAAACCTATCCGGCCAGGGTAAGTGAGCCGCTGAAATAAGGGAAGATCTACAGATATGGGAGGATAACGGATACACTGTGTGTGTGTGTGTGTGTGTGTGTGTGTGTGTGTGTGTGTGTGTGTGTGTGTGTGTGTGTGTGTATCAGGTAGTAATAAATTGTGCACTCAAAAGTGAAAACTAACTGTTATAATGAGATCCACTATAATGTATGTCTGTGCTAAATATCTATCTATCTATCTATCTATCTATCTATCTATCTATCTATCTATCTATCTATCTATCTATCTATCTATATATAGTGGTATTACCATATTGGAGTCCAGCAAATAGGAGACAGCACACCAGGAATGATTTTCAAATGGTAGTTTGTATTGAAGAAAAATACAGGCACCTCAGCCAACGTTTCGGTCTGCGGAGAGCACAGCCCTGAGGAAGGTCACTTTGAGATATATATATATCTCAAAAACAAATATTCAATACCGTCTGTGGCTAACGAAAGGCTTTTATTTGTGCGCGCTTTCGAGGCACACTGATCTCTTCTTCGAGCGATGTTACAATGGATAAAGCAAGAGGTTTTACTTTAATTTGTAACATCGCCGAAGATGAGATCAGTGTCTCTCGAAAGCTCGCACAAATAAAAGCATTTCATTAGCCACAGAACGGTATTGAGTATTTGTTTTTGATTATTAAGCTCGGCTAACACGGTACCGATACCTCTACATATATATATATATATATATATATATATATATATATATATGTATAACCAGTATAACCAACCTCACACTGATGAGACCCATTGAGTTTGAAACGGCTGTCTGGAGGTGAGTTTACTGGCTATGCACCTTAACCCAGGCTGTGCTCAAAAGCTGTGATATGGAGCAAGCATTACCTTACAGGGGACCATGTCATATGGTTTTGAAGCAAAAGGTGGCACTGTGTGCTCATTTGCATGTCCTTTCCCAGAATCCCTTGCTGCTGTGGAAGCACTGTGTGCTGGGTGATAATGGTGAAAGGCAGGATTGCAGACCTGTCTAAGACTTAACTATATAAATATATATATACATATATATATTGTATGTCTGCGCTAAATATCTATGATTTATGGGATTATATATATATATATATACAGATGAACCCCGTTATAGCGTGACCCGTTATAACGCGAAATCGGTCATAACGCGGTTTTCACTGTTTTCACTCTAACTGCACACACTCTCACTGCTCACTGCACACTGCTCACTGCTCACAGCACACTGCTCACAGCACACTGCACACACTCTCACTGCACACACTCACTGCACACTGCACACACTCTTACTGCACACTGCTCACAGCACACTGCACACACTCCCAGCACACACTCTCACTGCACACACTCTCACTGCACACACTCTCACTGCACACTACAGACACTCTCACTGCACACTGCACACTGCACACACTCTCACTGCACACTGCACACTGCACACACTCTCACTGCACGCACTCTCACTGCACGCACTCTCACTGCACGCACTCTCACTGCACGCACTCTCACTGCACACACTCACTGCACACACACTCACTGCACACTCTGCACACTTCACACACTCTCACTGCACACTGCACACACCACACTGCACATACTCCCAGCACTCACTGCACACTGCACACACTCTCACTGCACTCTGCACACACTCTCACTACACACACTCTCACTGCACGCACTCTCACTGCATGCACTCTCACTGCACACACTCTCACTGCACACACTCTCACTGCACACACTCTCACTGCACACACTCTCACTGCACACACTCTCACTGCACACACACTCACTGCACACACACTCACTGCACACACACTCACTGCACACACTGCACACTGCACACACTCCCAGCACACTGCTCACAGCACACACTCTCACTGCACACTCTCACAGCACACTCTCACAACACACAGCACACAGCGCACACAGCACACACAGCACACAGCACTCACAGCACACTCTCACAGCACACAGCACTCACAGCACACTCTCACAGCACACTCACAGCACACAGCACTCACAGCACACTCTCATAGCACACAGCACTCACAGCACACAGCTAGGGGGAGGGGGTCCATGCTTCTGAATGGGACCCCACCAGATTAATCCTTCGGTTCCACGTTGACATTAAGTCTTATTATTTTTGTACACACACATTGGTATTGTGCTCATTATCTAACTATAGTATGACTGTTTTTGGTTGGGATTTTCAGGTACCAACAGTACTGCGCTGCCTTTTTCCTTTTTCTGCCGTACTATCTGACATACTATCGGAGGTTTCAGTGACAAACCTTGTGAGAATGAATCAAGGATACCTGATAGATATCACTGGATCCCTGGTAAATAAGCATCAGGGACATGTGGTTGCATGGGGAGGTGGTCAACATGGGGTTAAGTGGAAGAGCTCTTTATTGAGGTATCACTGAGCAGAGGGAGACAGGGGAATGTAAAAGGATCTGCCACAGGACGCAGAATGTGTGAGGAGGGATAGGAATATACAAGGATTATGCCTCATTGGTGGATGCATGCGATGGCTCAGGATCGTACAAGAGATGCTGCTCATAAGAGGGTAGTTAGAATCTGACAAGAAACCTGCGCTGGAAAGGCAGAGTGTTGCTGTAAATAACAGTCAGGGTCATACACAGGATCTACTCATGGGACGGCAGAGTGTGAATGGAAGCTGAAGAACATGCAAGAAATCTGATTGGAGGCAGTAGGCTGAGTGAGAGAGTAGGGCCACAGTCACAAGGGGCTCTTCTCTGGAGAGATGGGCCTGGAATATACAAGGGGTTTAGCTTGATGGGACAAAAGCACATCATTCTCTCTGACTGGATGGAGCAGACATGGTTGTAGTCACAGGTTCTACTGAGCAAGGACAGATATATTATGTAAGAGAAGAAGAGCAGACGGTTGGGGAAGTTGGGCACTTACATATTATTGTTCTTAAGGGAAACAGCTGCCATAAAATGATATGATAGTGTGGTACAATATAAACTAGAGTCAGATTAGGATTTATTAATTGCCACTCGCATGGCATTGGATATATTAGCAGCCAGCACATTATCATCTATGTCCATGTGGATATCCAGAATAAATGAAGGTGTTTTTTGGATGTGTTTTCAGATAACAGAACGCCCGCACTTGATCTCCCAGCTTCTGCGAGAGGCGACCTCCCATCTGGGTAAAGAACCCTTCCAAACCCAAGCTGTCAACCTGATCGGTGAGAAACCATTATACAGTATGAGAGGGGGGAACTGTGGGTGAGCAAGGAGGGGAGGACAGAAAGCTATTAGACCACAGGAGGAGGGTGGAGGTATTGATTGGTGGTGTAAGGGAGTTATTGGGGCATGAGTGAGAGCAATACTAGAACAGCTATTGTAATGAGTTTTACAATGATGCAGCTCAAATGGTCTAATAATGAGTTTGGGATGCTGAAAATTGAGCTCTGAGTTTGATAGTGGGTATTAGAGCAGATAAAAAAATGTGTTACAGTATAAGAGAGAGAGATAGAGATACCGGGGAACCTACAGAGAAAGGTACTGGGTACTAGCAGCTGTAAGAGAGCATGAATGGATCACACTGCAAGAGGGGATTGTAGAGTGAAAAGAAAAGCTTTAAGGATAGGATGTCTCTGTATAGCAGGGGATCTCAACTTCAGTCCTCAAAACCCCTCAACAAGTCAGCTTTTATGGATATCACAGTCAAAGACTGGGCCACTGATTGAGCCACCTGTGGTGCAGCAAGGACTGATTGAGCCACGTGTGCTGAAGCTGGAATATCCATAACACCTGACCTGTTGGGGGGTCTTGAGGGCTGAAGTTGAGAACCCCTGCTATAAAGAAAGCAGCTCTGGTGCTGAGGGAAGGGTGAAAGTGTTATTTGGCAGACATGGGAACTCTCTGGTCTATCAGCATGGACCATAGCATGTCTGTGAAACTCTCTCTACAGATAACATAATGCATGTGTGCTATGAGGATGATTACAGTCTGATAGACTTGGAAGATATGTGGGAGGTAAGTGAAAGGCGGACATTGCAGGCCTAATCCTGTGACTTCTGCAATTCTATGAATGTACAGATATGTTCACAATGCTGCCTTGTCTTTGGCTTTTTTTCTTACAATCCCCAAGACCTTATTATTAACCATTAGAAACCTTTAATATCATTATCTATCCCTTCCCACTTATTTATAATTTCCCATACATACTGTATGTATTATTAGAATGTAATGTTTGCATGGCGTTTTCAATATCCCAAATGTGACTCTTTTGAGCCCTTAGATTTGCGCAGCTTTGCATATGGCAGATTAACTCATGGTTTCACCCTCTCTTTGCAGCTGTATTCATCGGCATGTATAGCTCCAGCCCACGAATGCGCTGTGAGGCAGAAAAGCTGGTAAAGAGTCTACTTGCCGTTGCCATGCCGGGGACTGATCCAGTGTCGGCTGATGGGAGACATTGAAGGACAAGGAGTGGGATGGAAAGGGACAAAAAATGGCAATAAATATGTAAATAATCTAAATGCATCAGTCGTATATTCATTTTACCATCTACATAAAGGGGGAGAGGAGGGGGAGAACGTGACGAGTGTGTGTTTGTACCAATGAGAGAAGAAAAGGGGATGGTGTGATTGGGTCTTATTGAGGAGGTGGTGTAGTGGAGTAAGTGCAAATGGCAAAAAAAAGTGGTTAAAGTGTACAGCAAATAAAAATTCCCTTTGTGGGTATATTTGCATGTCTCAGATTGGTCTGCAACCCTGTCTTTCCCCATTATCTCTGTAGCCCCTTTCCCCCGTGTCTGGGAAGGAATAACCAGTACTTCTATTACCTGTTGGCTACCAGGAGACCTGAACCTCCGCCACTGGGAGCCTGGGGTGATATCTCGTTCGTCTCGGTGCAGCACCTCCATCTGTGAGGGATCCCAACGTGGTGGAGTAGACCACCTCACAGGAACAATACCAGTAATACACACACTCGGGTATATAATAACAACCTTCACTGAACACACAAGAAACAGTACCCTGTACCACACAGTATAATATGCCCAACCTAGTACCACCAGTGAGTGTCCCCACAGTATATAGGGTGTGTGTCACCAATAAACTGATGTACTTTTCCCCCAATGTCAGGGCCCACCCAAAAGTGTAGGAGATAGCGTTATCCGGTGTAATGTTGGTGCACTTGTTGAGGTACCTGCCCGGGGATCCAGCACCCAGGTACTGAATATTTACAAAGGGGATCCGTCTGATCCAATGTTATCGTCGTCAGCGATGGTGTCCACCTCCACGTGTGGTGAACTCCCGCTGGATGGTATCACCATAAAGAGTCTCTTATAATGAAGGTTGTCTGGTCCCAGACCACAGGCCGCAATCACCGCGTGGCATCTCACCGGTGCTATACATTGACTATGAGCAGCTTCTGGAGAAGGGTCCCTAGCTATGGGCTTTCCCTGTAGCAGCCACAACCGGTAATGAGATGCAAATGAGGACACCCTTTACACTCTTTACCCTTGTCACTCTTTATATTAGCAAATCCACCAGAACTTCACTCCCTTGCTGTGGTCCTGGCGGAATGTGACGCTGCATTGTCATGGCAATGCACAGGCACACGCACGCACACTGCCTCCCTCAAATATTGCCGATCTAAGCTATATTCTCGTCAGTCTTGTGGGAAATCCGCCCTGGGCCATTTAGTGCTTATTTATTGGAGGAATATCGGAGAATCGTAACATTTCAGATTGCCTCGGAACCTTCATCAGGTGGAAGAGAAGATACTGTCGCTATCCTGAATAAATGTGTCATTATCGCATTACGTGTGAGAGTGGACAGGAGAAGACTGGGAGTGAAGGGATGCAGCAGAGGACACGGGCAGAGGAAGAGATTTAGTTTCTGTACCAAACGCATGAAGAAAGATGGTCACAGCTTTGAGAATAACCTGAAAATTACTAACGGGTCGGCTTAAACCGGGAATGGACATTATGTTACCGTTATGTTACCGGAGATAATGTATGGTCTCCACCAAGCTAATTATATGCAAAAATAACTGTCATAATTTAGCTCATCAGCATAGGATTCCGTAACGCGCAGCTAACCACAAACGAGGCGCGACCGCGGGGCTGAGGTAGGGAATTGTATAGAACGCCAACCACAACCGCGAGGGCACGTCTTGAGTGTAGGATAGTCATGCAGGCCGGATCAGGGTAACAGAAGACAGCGTAAATGAGGTACTTGCCGGATCTTGGAGTATAGAGCAGCGGATCGTTGGGGTACGTAGCCAGGGTCAGGGTTGCAGAGCGTAGAGTAGTCGTGGAGCCAAGCCAGGGTCAGTGCAGTAGAGAGCAGCGTCATCGTGGTTCCAAAGCCAGGGTCAGTGCAGGAGAGGGTAGAGTAGTCATCCAAAGCCAAGGTCAGTGCAGGAGAGTATCACAGAGTAATAAGCAGGCAGGGTCAGACAGCAGGGTTAAGGCAGACAAGAACTAGGTGATGAGTGCAGCATCACACAAACAGAGGCTATGCTCAGCAATGACTGGGAGCTCTGAGAACATATTGTACCTCCCACCAATGGGAGGCAACCAGGAAGCAGGAGTGTGGTACAGGATAGGCTCCCATATCATGCAGGTGTGTCCTATTATACAGCCAATAGCTACCGCGTCTGAATGTGTGTGTGCACTGCTCGCAACCCACGCAACACGTAGGCGACCCGATCGCGCGCCGTCATCGCGCACCAGAACACCCACGCCAACACGAGGGCGGAGACCAGAGGCGGGACCCGCGGAGAAAGAGGCAAAGAAAGAGGCGGAGCGAAGAGCGCAACCGCGCCATCAGGACGGGGGCAAAGACATGGGGTGGGATCCACGAAGGTAGAGGCTGAGCGAGGGGCATAACAGCGATGCATAGTGGTGATGCCAGGATGGGGGCGGGACTGAGTGGCGGAGACCGCAGACCACCGGGGAGACCGTGTGCCACGCGTCAAGATAGGAGGGGCAAAAGGGCGCCCCATGCCTAGAGACCGAAGGGCACTGCGTAGAACCTGCACGCCGCACTTTAGTACCACCGCCAGGTTGTCCTCGAGTGCCATGGTAGTCCAATGGGCGATAGAGGGTTAAAAGGTCAGGAGCAGCAGAACAGCGAATCCTCAGATTCATGTGCCGTTACCAATGCGTTAACTTTACATTTTAGTTGTGTTAACGTATATAACGTACCACTTTGTAAATCGGTCCCTGAAATAGGGCTTTCGTCAGCGTGAAGAGAGGAGACATAACATAATGTTATTTCCTCGATTTTACCTCAACAGAGTTTAATGAATAAGGGATGATATGAAAATGCCTCATCTGCATATTATTTGTGTAACCCTGTTAAGAAATGGGGCTATATTTCTATCCTCCTGGTATAATCCCTGGTAAGGGCATGTTGCCAGGAGTTATCATGGGTTTCCCCCACATCAAGCATTTGCCCTGAGTGGTGGAGGTAGGTCACCTGACCCTGTGTCAAAGCAAGAGAGGTGCCTGCTGATATCATAAAAGAGCAGTGCACTTCCTATTTAGTCTGCTGTTAGTTAGGGAGAAGGAGAGACAGTGTATAGTGAGTTACAGTTGGAGGAGGAGAGTGATCAGCTCATGAGTAGAGCTGATCCAACCATAGTGTAGGGAGGATGACCAGTACCTCTCACCCTGCTTAGGGGGTGAGGGAAGAGTTAGCCCCACTCTGGATGCCCTTGATCCAGAGTGGTGGCAGGGAAAGACCATCCTGAGGGAGAACAGTCAGAGTGGACTGTGCATCCTGTACCTGTCTGCTGCTGCTGTGAATAAAGACTGCTGCTTTTAAAGAAAGAGAACGCTGTGTGAGACTGGAATCTCTCATACCTGTGTGGGAACTCTCTGGTAAGGATTCCACCCGGCATTCCTGGGGCTTACTAAAGATGGAGTCGCTGCACCACAAACTCTATGAAACCAACCTCCTCCCTCCTCTCCTCTCACCAACTACCCCCTTCTCTCACCCCACTATCCCTTTCTCTCTCCCCCCCATCACTTCCCTTTAATACCTTATGATGTCCCCAATTCTTTCCTCCTCTCTCTCTCTCTCCTTCTAAGTGACTGGCGATGTTACAGAAAGAGATAACTCCTGGTTTTGAACCAGTTTCACCTGCTGCAAAGGCAGAGTTTTTACCACTAAACTATTCCGTGAAGCCCTAAGGCCGCATCCATAGCAGGGGAAGCCGCGCTGAGCCGTGCGGACGCTCCGCACTGAAGCCCTGCATCCTCAATGAGGATGTATTTAGAGGGGGCTCCCGCGAGTGTCCGCAGGCATGCTGATGCGGCAGCAATTTTATCCGACAACAAAACTGTTTCCAGACCACGCTGAGGACGTCACGTGAAATGTCCATGATAAGCTCTGGAAAGAGATCGCGCAGCTAGTGAACACATCACGTAAGTATTTAAATTTGTGTGATTATTGGTTTTTATTGGCCTGCATCAACACATTCCCCCCCCTACTGCGTAAACATGTGTAATGGGTTTTCTGACTTGGCCTGACCCACCCAATCTCATATTGGCCCCTGTGGTCTAACCAGTCCCCATTACAGTGTGATGTCTGGTGGTGCACCTGTTGGCAACAGGACTCCTGAGACTCCCGCATGATGGTGTGTGGGGATTTGCCAACCCAGACAGGCAGCTGAGGTAGTGTACTTGAGTCCTACCTATATCCAGTGCAGCGCCTCCACCTCATCAGGATCCCAGCGTGAGCTTGTGGATGGTCCTGGTGAGGAACTCCTCTGTGGTGCTTCTCTCTGTACAATGACTTCACACTTGCACACGAGAGTGTCTTTGATCAGATGCATCTTAATTGGTACGGTGGGCCAGCTGCCCCTCACAGTGGGTATTCTTAGCCTCCCATGTTCACCGCACTTCCCTTTGAAAGGTATGTCTTCCCTTAATTGGTGGATTCCCTATCTCCCCTTAGGGAGATAGTCCCTGTGCCAGGTCCCTGGTCACAGTCTTATAAGCTGTCTCCTCCCAAGCCTGCACTCAGACTTGCTCCTTGTATCATAGCTCTTACATAACCTTCCAACAGCTTCTGAACTCCTCTAACAATTAACTTTTGAACAGTGCTGTGCCTTATGTATCCTCTGGGGGCTGACACAACTCTGACATCACTAATCATGGATTCAGAGCATGTGACCACTCCCATCCATACATAGGGCACCTCACCAGGGGGTGAGGGCAAACCTCCATGATCACTGCTGGCATGCCCATAACTTACCAGGCCTTACTGTCAGCAGGAGAGATGACTGCAGCCATTTTACAGCATGGTTACACATGTGTAATAGCATCCCCCCCTACAGAGTACCCATGTGCCTGTACTTATGTATTTCCACCCCCCCTACAGCATATACTGTACATGTGTATTTGCACCCCCCCTACAGCATACCTATGTGCCTGTACTTATGTATTCCCCCCCAACACTGTATACATGTGTATTTACATCCCCCTACAGCGTACCCATGTGCCTGTACTTATGTATTTCCCCTCCCTACAGCGTATACATGTGTATTTGCATACCCCCCTACAGCGTACCCATGTGCCTGTACTTATGTATTCCCCCCCCACCTCCCTACAGCGTACCCATGTGCCTTTACTTATGTATTTCCCCTCCCTACAGCGTATACATGTGTATTTGCATACCCCCCCTACAGCGTACCCATGTGCCTGTACTTATGTATTCCCCCCTCCTACAGCGTATACATGTATATTTGCACCCCCCCTACAGCGTACCCATGTGCCTGTACTTATGTATTTCCCCCCCACCTCCCTACAGCGTACCCATGTGCTTGTTGTCCATAGTATTCATAGTATAACAAATGCATGTTTAATAGATGTATTATATATGAAAATTCATGGCATGTTTTTTTATTTCTTTTTTGTAGCAGCAATTGCAAAAGGGAAGTGGAAAAACCTTTGTGACGGGTTCCGGCGGGAACTGAAGAAGTTGAACCCACCACGTTCAGGGGACCCTGGACCAAGCAGCGGTGAAGGAACATCGACTTGGCCATATTTTGAGCTAATGAGTTTTCTAAAAGAGCAAATGCTGCCGGCGCAAACTGTATCAAACTTGGAAGACCCCGGAAGCCAAGAAGAACCCTTCCTGGAGTTGTCTTTCGTGGACAATGATCCGTGTACAGAGCCTGTTGCTTCTGTATCAACACAGGAACCTACTGCCAAGAAACAGCGGCCCAACACCGATTTGAAGAGAAAAATGGTCCAAATAGAGGAAAACAAATTTGGACTGATGCAAGCAATGATGCAGAGGACCAATGAAGAATTGGAAATTTTTAAGAGCTTTGTCCCCTATGTTATGCAATTGGACAAATTGTCAAAGCTTTGGCTGCGACAAAAAATACAAGAACTTGTATTTGATGCGGTGGCCGAATTTGAATCGAATAAGTAGAACTATATTTGTTGTGCTACGCCTTAAGTAATGTTCAATGTTACATGTTCAATTATAAAAAGTTCTGTTAAAATTAAAGTTACAAAAATAGCATTTTTGCAATGTTCAATAAATATTTATATTGTTCATTTTACTTTTTCGAGTGTTTTTCTTGACCATTTATGGAATATTATTATACTAATGTTAAAAAAAAACATTAAAAAAAACAAAAGGTTATGACCAACACACATATTTAATGACTCTCTCACACGCACCCAGACTCACTGACTGATTCACTAGCACACTGACTCACTGGCTCACTCACAGTGGGCGAAAGACACTCACTGGCACACTGACTGACTCAGTGGGTGAAAGACACTCACTGGCACACTGACTCACTGACTGACTCAGTGGGCAAAAGACACTCACTCGCACACTGACTCACTGACTGACTCTGTGGGCGAAAGACACTCAGTCGCACACTGAGTCACTCACAGTGGGCGGAAGACACTCACTGGCACACTGACTCACTGATTGACTCAGTGGGCGAAAGACACTCACTCGCACACTGACTCACTGACCGAATGCATTTTGCATTTCAAATGTGTTTATTGATATTTTTTGTCCTAAGAACACCGTCAATAACCAAATTGTGTCCCCAACATGGGTCCAAAGGTAAAAAAATTTACGTGAACAATGCACGTCTTCGCGCACACAACAATAATTGTGTTATTACAATTAATAACCATGTACAAAAAAATAAACTTTATTAACGTTACATGTTTTATACTTTGGTGAACAATGTTTTACATATCATTTTGCCATGGCACAGCTCCCTTCGCATTGAAATATTCTCTGAATGAATCACGAATGCATTTTGCAATTTTTCCAGATGCACTGTTAATTATTTATTTCTTTATTTCTGCGGAGTGAAGTAGGAAGTACAGCTGTACGATCAATCATTACAGCATCATTTGTGCCTTCCAAATCGATAACCACATTATGTAGTGTAGCCATGTGTAAAATTGATGTACATATCTCCTTCATACTGGCAGTAATCCTGGTAAGTATGCAGGGTTGCCAGTAATAATCATGGAGGTTTGCCCTCAAACCCTGGTGAAGTGTCATATGTAGCAAGGGAAGTGATAACATGCTCTGTGTCCGCTGTTAGTGACACAGAGATGGGTCTGTTTCTGAGCCTATATAAGACACAGAACTGCCAAAAGTTAGGTTGATGATGAGGATGATGATTAGTGTTCAGTTTACGTTTTAGTGGTGTTAACAAGGAGTGTCTGTAGCAGTTCAAGGCTGTCAGAGTCAAGTGCAAGCTGACTTCACACTGTGTCCAGGGACTTGGCACAGATGGTGATCTCCCTTATGGGAGAGGTAAACCAACTTTATTGAGAAAGGAGGAACCTTCTGAAGGGGGGTACCTCAACAAGATAAGCGGCTAAGCACGACCACTATGAGGGGCAGTCTGTCTAGAAAGATGCCAATAAAGATGTTATGGTTCACAAGATCCCTTCTGTGTGAGTGTGGAATCATTCAGCAGGAGGAGGCACCCAGAAGGAGTTCCCCATCAGATACATCCACCTGCGGCCAGGGAGATCCTGATGGGGTGGAGGCGCTGCATCGAATGTGAGTAGGAGTCAAAGCACACTACCTCAGATGCCTGTCATGGTGATATTCCCCATACCAACCAAGCGGGAGACTCAGGAGTCCTGTAAGCCAGCAGGTGCACCACACATACACATCCATGTAAGTGGGGGATTTTCTTACACATGGGTCAGGATCAGAAGGGCCCAGGGAAAACACTGTTACAATTGGAGGCGCTGCTGAGATCTGTATCAACAGGACAGGCTTTTGCTAGGCATACTAGGAAACAGGGAGAGTGTATGCTGCCAGTCAGTGCCGTGGATGTGGGACGGAGCCTAGGGGTAGCCAGACTATGGTAATATACTTGTCTAGGGCGACCTAGGATCCTGAGAGGAGTACAGTGGATCTGGAGCCAGGGCTATAGCTGTCCTAGTCACCTTGAGGCAGCTAGTCGTAGGATGCCTGGGGGGATAGCCTGGTTAACATGGGTCAGGAATTCTGGAGAGGATCTGCATTAGTGATAGCCAACAGTAGGTTGACGCCTTAGTACTGCATGGGAGAAGTCAGAGTACTCTAGTCAGGACACTTACCGCAGAGCACATACTGGAGGAAGGTGGACACAGCATACACTGAGAGAGTTAGCCTAGCCTGAGGTAGTGCAACATGAGTCAGACGTACATTAGATACTTGTAGGTGGTGCACCACGGCATTCTTTATTGCATCGAAATGACAGCTGCCCTGCAGAGAGGAGCACCATGTGTGATAATAGAAATTACAGAATAAAGATGGCGACCGCAAGAGAAGTTCCGTGCGGTGCGGACAGTCCAAGATGGCGGCCAGCGCCTGATGGAGCGAGCGCACGTGGTGTGTATGCCACAGAGGAGAGAGCTGCAGAAGGGACTTTTGCCAGCATGTTATGGAGTGGCGCCAAGGCGGTGGCCGTGCCATTTTTGTCCTGCCTAGGATCCCGGAGTGCTACCCTGGAGGACAGTGTTGAGGACATTGTTGTCATGTGCGGTGTGGAGGAAGAACCTGATTGCCAGACGGTGATCCCTATACAAAGATCTACCTCAGTTGCTATTGTGAATGACCGTGCAAACCAAGATGGTGGTTCGCGTGGGCCGAGTGAAGAGAATTCTGCAAATGCTGCTATTACAGAAAGTTGGCCGGGATTGGCGCCAAAAGGAGAACCCCACCCTGCTGGGGGGTATGACGTGAAAGCTGTGGCCGCGCCCTCCTGGACTGTGACAGGCTCAGAACCAGTGCTGGGTCACCCAGTGAATCTGTGGGACCCTCCCCTAATATCTACCAGGGGGAGGGGTCTTTACCTTTGCCAAATGAGAGCGGAGCTAGCTGAGGGAGGAGTTAAAGGAACGACCCCTGCCCTTCAGTTGCGAGGAGCTGGTGAACAGACAAGACCACTGTGCAAAGTGGCCCCTGTAACCAGTACTACAGAGAAAGACATGGACATTTCAGCCCACCCCTACTCCTTGCCAGGAGGCTTCCTGGTGATGAAGGCAGGTGATGCCGAGACCATACGATGCCTGTGCATGAAGTGCCGATTGCCGGGTGGAGAAGCCAGTACCACGGCCAGGTGTCCCCAATGTGGCATCTACTATCTGTGGGCCGTGCTGCCCTTTGTGCCGGGGTATAACGCGGAGGCAGACGGAGAGACAGCCAAGCTGACGGCTGAAGCCTCACCCCAAGTGAAGATAGAGGAAGCTGATCCTGGAGGTTGGGGATCGCTCTTGATGATCGCGACTGAGCCTAAAGGAACAGGGGCCTGCAACCGCAGTGAGAACCTGGAACCTCGCTGTCGGTCCCCTGCGGGAGTGCCACTACCTGAGTCGGAGTCTGCATCTTCGGACGAAGAACAAGCAAGCCCTACATCGGTGGTGATGCACCTACCAGCGGACCACTACCGCAGTGCTGTAAAAGAACCAAGCCTTATCTTCCAAGCAGTGGAGCTGAGTCTTGAGGTGCCGAGATCACCTGTGCGGAGGCAACCGGAGCGGAGGAGTCCCACGGCCGTGGTGACTTGCAGCGAGGAAGGCGGAGAAGACACCATCCCGAGCCGACGGAGCGGTGAGACACACCCTTCCCCTCCACAGGCGCCGGTGGTGGCGACAGCGAAGGAAGGCCTAGCCCAGGCCCAAGCGGAACGGAGGGAAGAACCTTCACTTCTGGTGGTGGATGTCGTTGTGGAGGAAGAGGTTCCGGTGGGGAGCCCAACCCAAGGTGGCGGCGGTGAGTCCTGCGAGATCGATGATGTCACGTTCGGCGGACACTGCGGAACCGGATGGAAGATGGCCGTGCCCTCGTGACCACTGTGCTGTACTCGATAGGCTGAAGCAGCAAAGAGCAAGAGATGGCAGGCCCTGCGGAAGCCTGGGAACCAGGAGACGGGTGAGCCCAAACCCCAACCCGATGGTATTGGCCGAGGTAGTGAGAAGCTGCGAGAAGCTGCGGGTCGTGTACCACATCGGCCTCTAGCCTTTCCCTATCCCGCATCTCACACTCCATTCTTCTCCTCACTTTTAAAGCTTTACACTCTTCTGCCCCTTCTTACATCTCAGCCCTAATTTCTCGTTATGCACCATCCAGACTCTTGCGTTCTTCACAAGGATGTCTTCTTTCTACCCTCTTTGTATCTAAAGCCCTCTCCCGCCTTAAACCTTTTTCACTGACTGCCCCACACCTCTGTACCCGACTAGCACCCTCTCTATCCACCTTTAAGACCCACCTTAAGACACACTTGCTTAAAGAAGCATATGAATAGCACTGTGGATATTCTGAACACATGATACATAAAGCTTGGCCCCCTGCAGATGCACTTACCAGAACTCCCTCCTACTGTCTCTGTACGTTCTACCTACCTACCAATTAGACTATAAGCTCCTCGGGGCAGGGACTCCTCATCCTTAATGTTACTTTTATGTCTAAAGCACTTATTCCCATGATCTGTTATTTATATTATCTGTTATTTATTTGATTACCACATGTATTACTACTGTGAAGCGCTATGTACATTAATGGCGCTATATAAATAAAGACATACAATACAATACAATAAAGATTGTGATGTTGTTATGTGTTGCAGTGCTACCTGAAGGAAGGTTCCGCAGATGTAGATCCCAGCCGGGGCGTTGGGTTCCACCAGGGGGAGAATATAGCCATGTTTAAAATTGGTGTACATATCTCCTTCATACTGGCAGTAATCCTGGTAAGTATGCAGGGTTGCCAGTAACAATCATGGAGGTTTGCCCTCAAACCCTGGTGAAGTTTTTTATATGTAGCAAGGTAAGGGACAATATGCTCTGTGTCCACTGTTAGCATTAGTAGTACTAGTGGTACAGTAGTATAGCCACACATTTAACAATACGTTTAGCATTTGGCACAGAAGTTTCTATCGCTTTCAATAGTATTCGCCATTTCGCAGACATTATACCAAATGCGAACTCTACACACCGTCTGGCCCTCGACAGTCTGTTAATCCTTTCCTACAATACGGCTTCATGAGGTATTTCAGCAATGGGTAGGCCTTATCCGCTAGTAGGACATGAGGTAATTTTTTTCTGGAACTGGATAGCAAAGGTTTCGCATCAGGAAGCACCAATTTATTTTGTTCTATTAACTTATAGAGTGATGATGCTCTAAACACCCTGCAATCACTTTGTTTGCCATACGCTCCCACATCGATTGCTAGAAACCGACATTTAGCGTCAGCAACAGCTTGTAAAACAATGGAGTGAAAATGTTTGTAGTTATTAAACACTGAGCCTGATTTTGTGGGGTGTTTTATTCTAATATGTTTGCCATCTATAGAGCCCACACAATTAGGACAATTCCATTTGAACTTTAATTCCTTTGCAACATTTTCAAGCAAGTCAACAGTTGGAAATGGCATATGCTCTGTTTGCAATGCATTGTATATTAAGTTACATGTTTCGTGTACGATTGATGCAACGGTGCTTTTTCCCATGTTGAACGAAAAAGACAAGGAACGGAAGGATGCTCCAGTCGACAGAAATCTGTAAAATATACATAAAAATAATACAAGAGTTAGTACAGAATGTTACAATCCATTGCATTTTATTGTATGTATATATACACACACACACACACACACACACACACACACACACACACACACACACACACACACACACACACACACACACACACACACACACACACACACACACACACACACACACACACACACACACACACACACACACACTACTGTATGTATATTATACATATATATATCAAAAGTCCTATACACTGACTGGGTGCAGGGTCCGGAGCACACCCCACAAGCAGACTGGGAGCTTAGGACACTGATATCCCCCACAATATGTTTTCCCGCCTCGCGCCGTGACATTGACAACAGCGCCATGATGTTCACGTCGACGCTTCGACCACAGCTGACCCTGTTGCTCCGCCTCCGTCTCCGCGCACGCTGGCTTGCCTGCAAGTCCATGAAATCGCACAGGCTTCAGCAGGCGAGCCTCAGCGTCAGCGCGGCTCAGCACTGCTCCCCCCTCTATGGACACAGCCTAATGTGAGAGCAGTGCTGCTTAATAGAGATGGATAAACCATTCCAAACCGCTCCCCAATCACCAACATCCGCCTGTTGATTGGACACTAAAAAATCCATGTGGATCCAGCTAAATCCCCCATTGGATATAATCCGAACAGATTTTGAAGAATCTGATCCGTGGATTCCACAATCCGTGCCGGGAGTGTTTAAAATCCAGACACGGATTCATCCGTGGAGAGAGAAAGATATCCCGCCCCCTAACCCCCTGCAGATTAATCCGCATCTGGATTTTTAACAATCTGGCCACGAATTTTCGGATTGCTCAAGAAAAATGAAATTCCAAAACCACGAATTGGCCTTTTTGATATTAGTCCACGGAAATCCACAGACCAAAGGAACCCGCCGATCCGAGTCACGTCCAAATCCACGGAAAGAAAAATCGCCCAACTCGGCCGCTAAAGCTATAATATATGCCTGATAAATATACCTATTTTATAACACAGAAATGCTTGGAAACGTTTTTATACATAATTCTAATTGAATGTTCTTTTTATTATCTTGCCGTATTCCAGCAAGTCTCTCTCGCACCTTTTCGTCTCACTTTTTGTAATGCAGATGAATATTTGGGAACGCTGATGATGATTTTGCGAGCGGCGAATGTCCAATATTTATATCAGTTTCGTGTACTTGTGCAAAAGTTTCTCAAATCTCATTCTACTACAGACAATTCATTTCTAATAATAAAAATAGATTTATTACAATAGAAAAAGGTCTCTGTATGCTGCACTCTCCGTTATATTAAATGTAATGATTGGATACTTCATATTTTACCTTTATTTAGTATGTATTAAAATATTTGAAATTATTAATAAAACACAAAAATATAAGTGAAAGTTATAAAAAAAAGTGAATAGCACAAATAAAATTGTGATGAATTAAGGAATAGTAGTATACCTGTATTTGTTTTCAATACCATTTATTCTCTTTGCTGATTCCTGGTGCACCTTTTTGTACTCTCTCTTAATTGTAATATTTTTGTTGTTATAAAGCGGGCCAGCCCAATTGGGCGGCCCAGTCGGTGACAGGGGGCGCGGCCTCCCCGAACCGGGTTGGCCGCAGGAGCGGGCAGGGGAAGGTCAGGGGAGGGGCCTGAGTGGGAAAAACATGTGGCCAGGAACAAGGATCGGTCACTTGTTCCTGGCTCGCAACAGATTAGGAGACCTGTACTCCTCCTCCTCCTTCTCAATGTAAGTGCTCCCCACTTTTTTCCTACTTATGTCTCAGTCAGCATGGGCCAAGGGGGAGACGGAATTTCATATTGGGTAGGTGACGGATATACTGTATACGGGGATATATGTATATGGGGGTAGGCGTTTATAGGTATGAAACCAGGATCCCTCCGGTCCCCCTGACTCCCGGAGCCTTTCCCCCTTACGTGTGTGCTGCTGCTGCAGGGGTGAGCGTGTTCCCGGGGGCTCCCGTTGGCAGCTCCGGCAGGACTCCGCCATGTTTAATGCGTCCGCGCACACGCGATGGTTTGCACATGTGCAGAAGCGACGCAGCGGCCATTACAGTGTTTGCGAAATGGCAACAGAGACTTCCTGTAGCGCAGGGGCTTTCCAAGTTTGCACAGGCGCAATAGATAGTAGTTGAGTGCAGCGGCGGCCAAAATAGCGTTGCACATGCGCAATAGAGAACACGCACGCGGCCCCCATAACAAGGAGCTCTCCAAGGGACTACATCTCCCAGCAGCCGCAGGGGCTTGAGCACAGGTGACTCATTACAGCCAATAGGGCTCTAGGATTACCTGCAGTAGGGAATAGATACATTGTTGTGTGCTGAGTCAGTTAGGATTTGAAGCTGGGAGTGAGACAGGGGAGGTTGTGTGTGGCAGGGGTCAGGGACCCAGTGCACTAGGCCCATAATCCCCTAGGCCCCCAGCTAGGCCCAAGTCATTGAAAGGTTGGAGCTGCTGCAGGGACATGCCCTAGATAGGGAACGGATCCCCTTAGCAGTCAGGTGTATTCCAGTATAGTCAGGGACACAGCTGTGTGCACCGTGGCCTGGCAATTTTGGTCTGGGAACAGACCTCCTCAGAGACTGTCTTCATGGTGGGATCGTCCGGTGGGACACCATCCCACGTGGAGGCAGATTCATCGCGGGATCGGCGGATCCTTTGCGATGAGATCAGCGGGTATCGTAACTAAGTGCACCAACAGAGTACATACACATTGTGGGCAGCACTTATTTATAAAACAAATTACATCACGTGACACACCCCGTTGCCATGACAACGAGAAACTGCCGTCAGGCGGTAACATGTTGCTATGACAATGCGGCATCACGTGATGCCTCGACGCCATAATACGCCCCGTTGTCATTTCAACTTGATGCCGCGTGACGTCACGGAGCGTCTCGTTGTTATGGCAATGTGCTTTATGTGACGTCGCGCAGCCATGTTGATAGAATTTTGAGGGGAGGATACAGCCACACACAGGCACACAGACAGTGACACAGTGACAGTGACACACACACAGACAGTGAGACACACACACAGTGACAGTGACACACACACACACATACTGTGACACACGCACACAGTGACACACACACACACAGTGACAGTGACACACACACACACACACAGACAATGAGACACACACACATACATTGAGACACACACAGTGACAGTAACAGTGACACGCACACACAGTTACTCACACACACAGTGACAGTGATACAGTGACAGTGACACACACACAGTGACACACACATAGTGACGGTGACACACGCACACTGTGACACACAGCGACACACAGCGACACACACAGACAGCAACACACACACAGACACTGACACAGACACACAGACAGTGACACACACACACACTCACACAGACAGTGACACACACACACACACACACACACACACACACACACACACACACACACACACACACACACACACACACACACACACACACACACACAGACAGTGACACAAACACACACACACAAACAGACAGTGACACACACACAGACAGGGACACACACACACACAGACAGTGACACACACACAGACAGTGACACACACACACAGATATGACACACACACACACACACACACACATACAGTGACACAAACAGACAGTGACACACACACAGGCAGTGACACACACACACACACAGACAGTGACACACACACAGACAGTGACACACACACACACACACACACACACACACACACACACACACACACACACACAGACAGTGACACACACACACATACAGACTGTGCCACACACACACAGACTGTGACACACACACACACACACACACACACACACACACACACACACACACACACACACACACACACACACACACACACACACACACACATACACACACAGAAAGTGACACACACACACAGACAGTGACACACACACACACACACACACACACACACACACACACACACACACACACACACACACACACACACACACACACACACACACACACACACACACAGACAGTGACACAAACACACACACACACACACACACACACACAGACAGTGACACACACACACAGACAGTGACACACACAGACAGTGACACACAGACAGTGACACACACACAGACAGTGACACACACACACACAGACATGACACACACACATACAGTGACACACACAGACAGTGACACACACACACACAGTGACAGTGACACACACACACAGTGACAGTGACACACACACAGGCAGTGACACACACACACACACACACACACACACACACACACACACACACACACACACACACACACACACACACACACACACACACACACACACACACACACACACACACACACACACACACAGACAGTGACACACACACAGGCAGTGACACACACACACACAGACAGTGACACACACACACACACACACACACACAGACTGTGCCACACACACACAGACTGTGCCACACACACACACACACACACACACACACACACACACACACACACACACACACACACACACACACACACACACACACACACACACACACACACACACACACACAGTGACACACACAGTGACACACACACAGAAAGTGACACACACACACAGACAGTGACACACACACACAAACACAGACAGTGACACAAACACACACAGACAGTGAACCGCACGCACACACACACAATGACACACACATACAAAGTGACACACACAGACAGTGACACATAGTGACACACACAGTGACATACACACAGTGACACACATACAATAAGCCCATCTCTGCAAACACACACATAAAAATAAGGCCTCTCCACGTGGAGGCAGATTCATCGCGGGATCGGCGGATCCTTTGCGATGAGATCAGCGGGTATCGTAACTAAGTGCACCAACAGAGTACATACACATTGTGGGCAGCACTTATTTATAAAACAAATTACATCACGTGACACACCCCGTTGCCATGACAACGAGAAACTGCCGTCAGGCGGTAACATGTTGCTATGACAATGCGGCATCACGTGATGCCTCGACGCCATAATACGCCCCGTTGTCATTTCAACTTGATGCCGCGTGACGTCACGGAGCGTCTCGTTGTTATGGCAATGTGCTTTATGTGACGTCGCGCAGCCATGTTGATAGAATTTTGAGGGGAGGATACAGCCACACACAGGCACACAGACAGTGACACAGTGACAGTGACACACACACAGACAGTGAGACACACACACAGTGACAGTGACACACACACACACATACTGTGACACACACACACAGTGACACACACACACACAGTGACAGTGACACACACACACACACACACACAGACAATGAGACACACACACATACATTGAGACACACACAGTGACAGTAACAGTGACACGCACACACAGTTACTCACACACACAGTGACAGTGATACAGTGACAGTGACACACACACAGTGACACACACATAGTGACGGTGACACACGCACACTGTGACACACAGCGACACACAGCGACACACACAGACAGCAACACACACACAGACACTGACACAGACACACAGACAGTGACACACACACACACTCACACAGACAGTGACACACACACACACACACACACACACACACACACACACACACACACACACACACACACACACACACACACACACACACACACACACACACAGACAGTGACACAAACACACACACACAAACAGACAGTGACACACACACACAGACAGGGACACACACACACACAGACAGTGACACACACACAGACAGTGACACACACACACAGATATGACACACACACACACACACACACACATACAGTGACACAAACAGACAGTGACACACACACAGGCAGTGACACACACACACACACAGACAGTGACACACACACAGACAGTGACACACACACACACACACACACACACACACACACAGACAGTGACACACACACACATACAGACTGTGCCACACACACACAGACTGTGACACACACACACACACACACACACACACACACACACACACACACACACACACACACACACACACACACACACACACACACACACACACAGACAGTGACACAAACACACACACACACACACACACACACACAGACAGTGACACACACACACAGACAGTGACACACACAGACAGTGACACACAGACAGTGACACACACACAGACAGTGACACACACACACACAGACATGACACACACACATACAGTGACACACACAGACAGTGACACACACACACACAGTGACAGTGACACACACACACAGTGACAGTGACACACACACAGGCAGTGACACACACACACACACACACACACACACACACACACACACACACACACACACACACACACACACACACACACACACACACACACACACACACACACACACACACACACACAGACAGTGACACACACACAGGCAGTGACACACACACACACAGACAGTGACACACACACACACACACACACACACACAGACTGTGCCACACACACACAGACTGTGCCACACACACACACACACACACACACACACACACACACACACACACACACACACACACACACACACACACACACACACACACACACACACACAGTGACACACACAGTGACACACACACAGAAAGTGACACACACACACAGACAGTGACACACACACACAAACACAGACAGTGACACAAACACACACAGACAGTGAACCGCACGCACACACACACAATGACACACACATACAAAGTGACACACACAGACAGTGACACATAGTGACACACACAGTGACATACACACAGTGACACACATACAATAAGCCCATCTCTGCAAACACACACATAAAAATAAGGCCTCTCCCCCCCTTGGGGTGGGTAAGGTGCCTGGGAGGGGGTATAAGGTGGCATGTGGGTTACCTGGGGCCCGTGGATGAGCTGCTGGAGCAGCATAGGTAGACTGTGCAGATGAGGCTGGCAGGCCCGCGGAACCTAAAGGGAGGGGCGGAGCCTAAGGAAGGGGAGGCCCGGCATTAGTGGAAGAGAGAAGGGAGCGGGGAAATGCTGAGGGAAGGGGAGGCCCGGCTTGCAGCACCTCGTCAAAACTGAGCCCCCCCCCGCATCCTCCAATCGCCACTGGCATTCTCCTGCTATCTCTGTGCCCCCCCCCCCCTGCTTGTGAGGACAGTCAGCATCCTCCGCTCCACCCAGCCACAAAAGCCAGAACCCCAAGTAAAAACCAGGACAATTTGAGAACTAATTGGAAACCAGGACAGCACATGAAAAACCGGGGCTGTCTGGCTAAACCGGAACGTATGGTCACCCTACCTATACAGTAACTGTTATATTGTGGGTCTGTTACAGTAAAGCCCTTTTCTATTTTACTGAGCTGTGTGCTTCATTGTAAGAGTGTCCTGTGAGGGGCTGCTCCCACTCTGCTGGGATCTCACAGGTGGAGGCGCTGCACCATATAGTAGTAAGTGGTAAGAGTAATTCACTCCAGGCTCCCAGGGGCGGAGGCTTAGGCTCCTGTGAGCCAAACAGGTAAAAGGGCAGCACCAGTAGCTACAGTATTTACAGCCACCCCCCTGATCTCACTTAGGGGTGAGGGAAACAGGGCTACAGGTATTATAAACATGGTTATATATGTTTTAGGTGTGTAGTCATGTTGTGTGTAGTCATATGTGGTAGGCGTTCATATGTATGTAACGGAGTTTCCCTGGCCCAATCTCATGTTGACCCTCTTCTGTGGAAACTGACCCATATTACATGTGGTGAAGTGTGGTGCACCTGCTGGCTTACAGAATCCCTGAGTCTCCTGCGATGGTATGGGGGATGGCATCAGGACTGGCTTATGAGGTAGTGCTGAGTTATACTCACTCATGGTACAGCGCCTCCATCTCTTCCAGACCCCAGCGTAGTAGGGAGGAGTCTCTGAAAGAGAATCTCTGTGTGCACCTTCTTCCCAAATGACTCCACAATCAGGACAGAAGTGATCTTTATCTTTGGCATCCTTTATTAACATCAGCACTGACAGACTGCCCATCATAGCGGCCGGTCTTTTAGCCGCTCATCTCAGGTTGCCAACCCAAAGCAAGTCCCTGGACAACACTCCTAGTCAGGGCCCTAGAAGCTGTCCTTGCTCTTCCCTTATTCCCTGATGGAGTAAGGGGAATAGTCTGCCCACACCTCTCCCCTAAGGGAGGGCCACAAAAGCTGCCAAAGCCTTGACAGTTTGCCTTATCAGACCAGTCTCACTCAGGTGGGGTGAGACACTACTAAATACAGGAAATTCTGTGCACTAAATAGCTCCAATAGGCACCACCCCTGTGTCACTGTAATTGGACACAGAGCCTGATGACACTACCTTCACCAAATACTACACAACACACGTGGGTGTGGGAAAAGCCCCATGATTACTCCTGGCAAATCTGCCCTTAAATCTGCAGTTCAGTCAATATCCTGCATGTGGTTTTTTTTAATAAATCAGTTCTGTAGTAAGAAAAAAATATACTTTTAGCATTTTCTATTTTAAAAAAAACAACTTTGAAAGACCAATTTTCTTGTATTCTATTTTAACAGCCATTTGCTAAGGCACTGCCCCTTCATGTCCTGTCACAAGCCCTGGCACACCCCTTTGTCAGCCCTGCCCTCCCCCTTGCACATGTCAGTGCAGGAGTGCTCATGAATATTCATAAGCTTCCACTGAGAGACAGAAGCAGAAGAAAAACAGATCCCTTCTCTAATTATGTCACCAAATTTCGCCTATCAATACATGGAGAACGAATTGACCTGCAGCTATACAGTTCTTTAGGTAATTAGAGATTGCACACATGAAACTATTGAAGTAAAAAAATAAATAAATTTAAAAAAAGACTGAACTGCAGCTTTAACAGGATATAACCCCAAACTACACAGGGCTACACGTATAAAGACATGGTTGTATACGTTTCAAGGGTGTAGTCATGTTGTACAGTACAGTATGCTCCTCCACCCAATCCAATTTTTTGAAAAGGGTTACAAAGAAGATCTTTTTAGAGAGTCCTATCTTAAAGCACAAAACATCACTAGGAATGGTATGTCAGAAAAATTAAAAACAAGAATTTAAAAAGAACTAACATATGTTCTTATTCAACATTCAATAAACCAAACAATGTAAATTCCATTATGAATATTCCGAGTATGAAGGGAACCACCCATTCAAATATTCAATATTATTTATAACTCGTTATAATCAATTTGCCAAAGGAATACAAAAAATATTAAACCAACACTGGAAATTTCTAACAGGCAATCCAATTCTAAAATCCCATACAGTATATCCATCTATCTTAAAGTAGTATTTAGAAGAGCAAAAAAAAAACCGTACAGACCCCTAGTAGATTAAACCTTTACATCGTATTTCTAATGATTCCAATCTTAGTTGGCTTCCTGCTAAACCTATGGGCCACTACTATGTTCGTGCAGGGTGTGAGGTGCGCAGCGAACTCTGCCCACATCTGGGTATAGTGCTGAGCTCCCTTGTCTCCCTATGTCAGCCTTGTTTTAGAACATTCTAAAGACTGGCTGACATTTCTACTTTCGGCTCTTATGTCCTTTGGACTAGGTGCTTTTTTATACTGTTCTTTTACCATTTTTTATTGTTCTTATATTGTTTTACTTTAAATAAAGATCAAGGTGGTTAACCCCAGTTTAGAGTAACTTTGTCATCAATACACAACACCAACACCAACACCAACACACCTTGAAGTTAGGACTGGATTTCAAAGGAGAAACAGAGATACCAATTTCAGTGTGAGCTCACACGTGGCCATGTGAGTATTAATGTTATTTCCCTTCCTTTATTTAACACCCATTTTTTATTATTTATTTAGAACATGAGGGGCTTCTTGTGAGAGTTCCCTTATGTGAAGTGGATAAAAGACACCTCCCACAGGATCACACTCACAACTCCCCGTGTGAGTGTTTGCAGTTTTTCTCTGCTTTTGATATATACACATTTAAACATTGGAGTTAGGCATTGTGACAATTCATTTATTTTGTCTCTAAACCTTTGTTTTCACTCTCATCCATTTGCTCTGAGGGAGATACCGCAATTGAGAGTTGCTGGGAAACCGAAGAGGCTATCATCTGGATCAGAGGAGAAGAAACACCATACCAGGAGGACAGAGGAGAAGAAAAGAAGGAAAGTAAAGAAACCTTGATGTGACAGCATTTACACAAGGCCGTGTAAGTGTTTATGTTATTTTACACTCCACCATCTTCACGTGCACTAGTTCAGGAACTCATGTTCTCGAGCTCAATAACTCTGAATTTGTTACCCCTATCATCCCTCAACCTGTGCTCCCCCTTTTCTCTTGTATTTTTGCACCATTAAGGATCCTGGATAGATCCTGTTGGGGTTTTGAGTCACAGGAAGAGACTTCGAAGCAGATGGAAACCGTATATACTCTATAAGGTTGTTACGTTCTGAAAATAATTTTTATTTCTTCCCATATATTTCAGTTTGTGGTAGCGCCCATTGCTTGTGTCCCTGAATGCTGTAGCGCTCGTTCAGGCTCCACCATAGTCATTTTGATTCAATCACCTGTGCTGAAGCAGGGATATCCTTGAAACCTGACCTGTTGAGGGTTCTAGGGGACTGGACTGGGGAAGCCCTGCTATAGAGGAACATTTTCACATAGATGTGAAAGACAGGACACAACCTCCTAAAATAAGAAAGAACTGGAACTCCAGAGGTCTTCACAGAAAAAAGAAGAAATTGTAATCCACACAGATCAAATTAAATTAAAATGTCTTCTTTTTTGTATGAACATCCAGGGGTGCTCGACTTCAGCCCTGAAGACCCCCCAAAAGGTCAGGTTTTCAGAATATCCCTGATTTGAGCACAGGTGGTGTAATCAGAGGCCCAGTCAAAGACTTGAGCCACCTATGCTTCAGCAGAGACTGATTAAACCAACTGTGTTGAAGCAGGGACTGATTGAGCCACCTGTGCTGATGCAGGGTATCCTGAAAACTAGACCTGTTGGGGGGGGGGGTCTTGAGGACTGTATAAAATCACTTGGATAAATTACTGACTCCCTAATGGTATCACTGGAGAGAGTAATATTTTGCCCTTTTCAAGCATTATTAGACTTGCTTTAGTGCATCCGCTAATAAAGGTACAATATGCACTTAAGACTATCAGCAAAAGTGACATAACCATTTGTCTATGCTAATTAGATCTAGTAGTACGATGTTTGAGATGTCGCAGCTTCATTGCACCTTTATTGGATGATGTAGCCCCTGTGATTATAAGCATTGAGCTAATAACTCTGGCATTGTATGACACTCTCATTTTGCGCATTGAGTATTTTAATATGTCTTGGCACAGTAATCAAATTACTAATACAAACACAGACGTTTTTTGTAATATTCTACAAGGATCTAGTCAAAGTCACTATATATGGTTGAGTTGAACCAAACGTATAATTTTAAATAATCAAGTGAAGCCTTTTAGGACAAATCGTATAGTTCTGTAGATAGAACGGGTGTTTCTGTCATGCTTTATACCATCATGCTAAAGAATGAATCAAAATGACTAAAGACTAGAGATGTGCACGTAATGTTTAGCAATTTTTCTCTAAATTTAGCTCTTGGCGGAATTTTGGCAAAACTTTGCATTGCTTGAAATTTTGCAAACAGTGTCCATACATTATTATGCAAAGTCCAGGTGAATTTTGCATAAAAGGCCACATTTCAAGCAAATCGTATAAAGGCACGTATACCCTTAATTTAGAATCATGTGAGCTGTACTGTACATTGACTTTAAATAATTAAAAAATAAAATTGCAAACGCTTCTATTTTGTTGGGGTTTTTTTTCTTAAAAATGTAAAATCTCTCCTAATTTGCAAATCTTTGTAAAATATCTCTCCCACAGAAAAACAGTTACTAAACTATACAGATAGAGTGCTGCTCTTTTAAGACTGCATCCAAGAGGTTCTTAAAAGCGTCTACCTCACACCTGAGCATGATTAGTTCTCTGGTCCAAGCAGAGTGCCAAGATGTCATGGTCTGGGTCGTCTGCAATCTTTGATGACTGCTGGGGGGGGGATGACGTGAGCTCTGAGGGTGACCAGAGTGTCTGTGAGTCATTTCCCTGCGGTCTCTAGGATTGAGACCCACTCAATCTGAATTACCTTTGAGTAGTTCAGCCCTGAGCCTGTGATCCCAATGCTGCCACCAGAGATGCCTGTCACAGGAGACCACGACTCTTTCAGGGGATCAAGCACCAGACAGGACACAGAGATTTGGAGCCAACAGATGCAACACAATATCATCAACAGGGAATACAGGGGGAATTCTAGCAGTCCTAGGTGCCCAGTGCCTCCGAAATGGCTTGCCCGGCACAGCTTCCACTCCTGTGGAGGCTTGGGAACTCCAGGCAGCACTGGCTGCAAAATGTAAGCAGGAAAATGTACATTTCCCACTTCAGAAAGTCATATAGCCTCATCTTGGGTGTAGCTGACACAACCTCAGAGAATAACATTTAGTCCATCGCCACACCAGTCCTGGAATGTTCTGTGGAACTGAGATCGGCTGACCCTTTTCTTGATTCCTGTCTCCATTGGAAATCATAGAGAAAGGGTGGCGACCAATAACAGAGTGGATGCTGCATGTGGGACCAATCACAGCACGGATGCTACATGGGCCAATCGCAGAGCGAGCTCCATAGGCCAATCAGAGCCGTGGGAAATCTAAACTAACCACTGAGACAAAAGACAGTCGGGTCTTAAAACCTCAGGGTGCAATTTCATCTGGATACCTCCTGTGGAGATGGATGACTCAGAGTCTGACCAGAACAATGGCCCTGCCCTCCGATTCACAGTTCCCCAGGACTGAGTACACACCTCTCCCCCTCCAGTCCCAGCAATAGCCATTTCTCAAGATATGTGGGCTGAACAAAGCATTTCTCTGCCCTGCATGTCCAGTGACCATGGTTATGCTTTAAAACACATTTGTATGCTTGCACATACATTCCCATAAAATATTTATCCAGATTAATCACAATAGGATTTATGTAGAGGGCAACCATGTATATTCATCAAGGCGATAGGGCAATGGCTGTTTTTCACCTTTAATATAAGAGCTTATTTGCCCATATCGCCACAGCGCCCCTTCTTTTTCTATCTGCTTTTTGCACCTACACAGCACCCTGAAAAGGTATGAGAGACTGAGCAGTGTCACGGTATGTAATAAATCTGATGTAATCTCTTTTGGAGCCCCAGGTAGGGAGGATTACATACACCAAATAATCTTTTTTTTAAAGCAAGCAGAACTGCTGCTTTAAGACAAATCCTGTAGTTGAGTAAAAGAGCACATGAAAATTAGGTTTTTATGCTCCTGTAATAGTAATAGAAAGTTAGCTATGCAAATGTATGTAAGATCATTCTTCTGTACATGAGTTATGATTATGATCATAACAATACCATCCTCTATAGTTATTTATCTTTTAATGTGACAACTTACAATGATCTTGCTTACTGACCAGAAAAATAATTAATTCCTGTGAGTTATCCCTCTACATTCCCAGTTGCTGGTTCATGCCCTACTCAGTCTGCGTTCGCTTTGCTTCACATTAATAATATTTGTGAGTAGTTTTGAAGATTGGCATCTCTGTTCTTTTGTCATCAATTAATGGCATAATAATATATTGCTTATAGAAAATCAATAACACATGCCAACGGTTTACATAAGGTAAACCACGTGAAAATGGACAAAAATAGCAATGAAATTACCCAGGAAAAAAAATCTGTTTTGTTGTTATATAACTATTTAAATAAATGAATGCTTTATACAGTAATATACAGTATGTGCACCAGTTTCTCTAATTGCAACTTTTCATCTGCTGCCTTGAATTATTTGTACTATATAGTAACTGATGCATTTTTAAAACCAGTATTTTCAATAACTATTCAATTATATAATCAACATGACCCATGTACCGTTGATTCTCGCGCTCTCTGTGTTTCCCTTAATCCCAATAAACACAGACATCTTTAGTTGGGTTTAAATGGCAAAATCCTTTTATTTAACCATAAACCACAAACCTTCCTCGTTAGCAAGTGGCACCAAAACCCGTGACCCTGATCCTGCTCACTGCCGCTACATGACCCAGGGGATACTCTCAGTTCATGACCCTTTTGGTCCCCTTCAGGCATCAACCCTTAAGCCGGCAACACTTGGTCATGTCCCCAAACCACCGTCTCTTAACCTTTTACATTCCATATTAACCACCTGTGCAAAACTGACCAGTCAGCACCCCTCCAGCAGTGACAAACGTAACACCACCATCCACCACCATCCATCATCTTTTCACCATACCTTCTTTCTCTTTCTTTTCTATTTTCATCTTTTCACAATATATGTGTGTGTGTGTGTGTGTGTGTGTGTGTGTGTGTGTGTGTGTGTGTTTGTGTGTGTGTGAATGAAGAGAAATGCCTGCTACTATAGAAAGTGAATACAGCTCAACCCCCTTATAACGCTGTGCTTGGGGTCCAAAGAATCACATCGCACTATAAGTGGATCACGTTAGAAATAATGTACAATTGTATGCGTTGTACAATAAAGTATTTAAGATACCAATAATCGTGTTGTAAAGTATTCATAAATACGAAAAGTGGGAGTCACGCTTGCATCTCGTTATAAGCGGATTCGTGTTGTAACTGATTGCGTTATAACATGGTTGAGCTGTAGTACTTAAATCAGTAATGTGAGCTGTGATATAACAGCTACTGATGGTGCTGGGGACATAATAAATGTAAACACAAGAAAAGAGAAAAAAGTATCCCACGTATAGCACTCAAGTATGCAAAAAATAATATACATTTTAATATAAATAACGTCACATATAACAATCATAAAACAGTTCCTGAGCCTACCCTATAATAATATAAAGGGAGAGTCCCATGTGATGAAGAGAAAACCATTGGCTGAATGAAAAAATAGGTAAAAACTGGCAGTAAATATATCTAGGTAGAAGGGCATATGATTAGCCCTCTGCCAATAAGACAGGCTGGTATATGAGAAAACCTAGTTTTTAGTTACAGATATATTCCGTATTTGTGCCCAAATTCCTGTGCTCGAGTGCCCGGTCATACTTTGTCCTGATTGGAGGTTACATCCCACGTGATCGGTGACGTAATGCTGGCGGCGCCTTCAAATATTCAGCCCTTATATTAGCTAAGCTGACATATAAATGCTGTTCCTGAACACAGCGCAGCTCCAACTTTTAACTCGCTAATTTTACTATACTCAGTATGCTTGAATGTTAAATGCTTGCTGCTGTGGGGGAAAGCTGTATGCCGAACAACTCACGTGTTACGATTCAGATAAGTACTTTCGTTTTGCTGCTGGTGTTGCCTTCTTCATTTAACATTCCAGCATAGTGAGTATAGTAAAATTAGGCAACGAAGTTGGAGCTGCGCTGTGTTCAGGCAAAGCATTTATAAGTATATCAGCTTACCTAATATTAGGGTTGAAGTTGAACTGTTTATTCGCTTGTAATTAATTAACAACACTGACTTTTCTTACTAGTCTACAGTAAAATTAGGCAGTGATGTTGGAGCTGCACTGTTTAAAAACAGCATTTATATGACTAGTTTAGAGTATTCAGTATTGTTTGATCCTTAACACAGGGGTGCACAAACTTTTAATCCGTGCCCCCCCTGTCTCTGCTCCTCCTTGCCCATGTCCCCTCTCCTTACCTGCACTCAGGCTCCACGTGTCATATGACGTCATACAATGTCATGTGACGCGTTGTCATGGCGACACGTCAGGGAAGAGCCGGGTAAGTGAAGTTGCAGAGGCCTCGCGCTTCCCCCGGCATTTTATTTACATGTCTGGGGGAAAAGCATGGGGGCTCTACAACCGTGCACCCCCCCTTAGAAAATCCCACGCGCCCCTGGGGGGTGCACCCCTCAGTTTGCGCACCGCTGCCTTAACATACCAATGATCTCTACACCAGCATTTAAGACTTAAGGAACAATTGTGCAATATGCTTCAATTGGATATTTAGCAAATGATAGATCTGAATTGTAAATACATCATGTGTCAGATAAAGTGGCATTTATGGCAAATGGTCAACAATCTATACCAATCACAGCAAATTTCAATAAGAGCCAATAGCACCACGTGTTAAGAATTTTATATTAATATTTTATTTCACTTTAACCCTTCATATTCACGTAAGCATATACAAAGTGAAAACATGATTAGGTGTGCACCCCGGCAACGTGCTTCTAGTAGAGAATTTACTGAATCTGCATCAGTTTAATTCTCTAATTTGTAAATACAACCAATATTTGTAGCATTCACCCACCTTTCCGTAAATGCACACTTACTACTGACTTGTTCTTTGTTGTACAAATAAATTAAGCCTTCTTGCGTTGTATAACACATGGATAAAACTAGGGAATGTTTGTTCATGCTGCTTTGCATACCTAATTATTTTAACTTCATTTATTTCTATGTACCAAGTACAACACTCATGATATTATATAACGTTAACACCGTGAGGTAATAGAACTCTTAACACCGCAAATAGCATGTTACACGTTGCTTTTTTCCACTTTGAATGGTCCAATATTAAATTTGTTCAGAGATGTACTGTACTTGTACTTGTAAATGAGTTTTCAAATACTCATAAAAGATTAATAGCTAACAAACCAGGCAAGCAAAATAAAAAATGCTGATTCCTATTTATGCAATTTTGTACCCGTTTTTGATGCTTCGACTTAATATTGATTTGGACTGGATTGCTGCGTGGACATTATGCATTACCAAATATGCATATATACACGTCTTTGTGATTCAACTTTATACAATAAAAAGTAGGCAGAAGTGTGTTTGAAATACATTGTAGCCAGGTAACCATATTCTCTTACTATTTTGTTTGTAAAATATGGTGAGAGCCCTACAAGGAACAAAAACTGTGTTTTTATTCATCTTGGCACCTTTTTCAATTTGAAAAGAGCAATTTCCCCTTAATATTCTCAAGGACACATATCTTGTTTTGGTGTTTGAATTTACCAATGGATTTAGATCTTCAAAGGCAAGATGGTGCAGAAAAGATTCATTTTATGTTAATACATATACTTTGGACTAAAATGATGAAACACACATTTATAATTAAAAATGATAACACTTGAAGTCTTTCAATTATGCAGTCTATTTAGATTTAATTTAACAGAACACTCATTCTAGATAAAATGGCATGACAATATCTTTGAAAATTGTAATCCAAAGCATAAACTGAGTCAAATGTTAAAATATCTTAATCATTGTATCGAGCCTGGACAGACTTGTGATAAGACACTGCTTGTTCCTTAAATATCAATTTATAATCAGTGTAAAGCATTTGTCAACCAATAACCAGTTAAAGTGCTAGTAAGTTGTAATATTACATACAAAATAATGGACATATTTCACATGGCATTTGATCAGTTCATATTCTGAATGAAGAAGTAAATACAGTGTATCTGAAAACTTCCACACATTTAACCGTTTCATCATTATGCTGTAGTATGATGGGTTGAGTTATTATACCTTTTCCAACATGTTAATTAGAATTACATTGTACACTTCTTCCTGTGCACAATTTGACAATTATTGCAAGCTCTGATCTTGATTACGAGTTACCTCTTATATTCAGAAAGCAAAGACAAGGGGTTGCACTTAGTACAGGGTTCAGCAAAGTATCTGGCCACTCCTCCTCTTATACCTCCTTCCACATTACTGTTGGAAATACGATCATTCACCAGTAGCCCAAGCACACTGCCTAGGGGTCACACTCGATTCCTCTCTCACATTCTCCACTCACATTCAAAACTTGTCGCTTTTTACTCCGCACTATTACAAAGATACGCCCTTTCCTCTGTTACTTGACTGCTAAAACTCTGACTCAGGCCCTCATTCTCTCCCGTCTCGATTACTGCAACCTCCTGCTGTCCAGCCTCCCTGCCTCTCACCTGTCTCCCCTACAATCTATCCTAAACGCTGCTGCCAGAATCACTCTACTCTTTTCTAAATCTGCCTCCGTGTCTCTCCTCCTGAAATCCCTCTCCTGGCTTCCGATCAAATCCCGCATCTCACACTCAATTCTCCTCCTCACTTTTAAAGCTTTACACTCTTCTGCCCCTCCTTACATCTCAGCCCTAATTTCTCACTATGCACCATCCCGACTCTTGCGCTCTTCTCAAGGATGTCTTCTTTCTACCCCCTTTGTATCTAAAGCCCTCTCCCACATTAAACCTTTCTCACTGACTGCCCCGAACCTCTGGAATGCCCTTCCCCTCAATACTCGACTAGCACCCTCTCTATCCACCTTTAAGACCCACCTTAAGACACATTTGCTTAAAGAAGCATATGAATAGCACTGTGGCTAATCCTGGACACATGATACATAAAGCTTGGCCCCCTGCAGATGCATTTACTAGAATTCCCTCCTACTATCTCTATACTTCCCCATACCTACCAATTAGATTGTAAGATCCTCGGACCAGGGACTCCTCTTCCTTAATGTTACTTTTATGTCTGAAGCACTTATTCCCATGACCTGTTATTTATATTATTTGTTATTTATATGATTACAACATGTATTACTACTGTGAAGCGCTATGTACATGTATGGCGCTATATAAATAAAGACATACAATACAATACCATGCACCCCACAACTGGAACTCTCACAACTGCCACCAGTCTAAGTTCTTCCAAAACTAAAGCTGTCTCACATTTTAATCTGGTCTGTAACTGTTACATACTGTACGCCTATAATATATATTATCTTTAACTGTGCATGCAATGTCTTGTATATACTGTAATGTATAACCCTGTTCACTTAATGTAACTATGTATTTGTAACCATGTATTTGTCATCAAAACTCTATGCCTTGGACATACTTGAAAACGAGAGGTAACTTGCAATGTATTTCTTCCTGGCAAAACATTTTATAAATAAATAAATATTTTGTTTTAATTCATGTTGTATCTATATTTGTTTTACATATTAATACAAACTAACAAAAACTGCAACATTGTCAGCCCTCCCTGTGTTGATTGGCTTTGAAAATTGAGTACAGGCATACCCCGGTTTAAGGACACTCACTTTAAGTACACTCGCGAGTAAGGACATATTTACAATTGCACCATACCCCTGTGTCCATACGCTCGCTTCGTGAGTACGGACACGTATTCTGCCCTACAGACCGCCGTGGTAGTGACGCGCTGATTCCCCTCGCCCAATAGGCAAATATCAGCTCGCACATGCACTTGTCAGCACGTCCTGCAGAGCAATCCCAGCTCCGTACCTGTACCGAAGCATCGATAAGTGGGAAAGAGGTGGTGCTTCACTTTAAGTATATTTTCGCTTTACATACTGTACATGCTCTGGACCCATTGCGTACATTAATGCGGGGTATGCCTGTACTGTGGAGCTCTTTTTCTTTTTTTACCCTGCAGAAAGATGTCACTACTTTTATCTAGGAGTGCTGTCCACCATGGATAGTAGCTCAATTGCATATCATGTCCCAGAATCCCTACCGGCAGTGGATTCATTATATGCCAAGAGTTAATAGTGAAAAGTGGGGCTGCAAACCTGCGAATATACTCATAAGGGATATTTATACTTCATGTGCTGTACATAGTAAAACACAATAGGTAGCGCTAATGAAAAATATGGAAATATAAAATATTAGAACATGAATAAAGGCAGCCTGGATACAACTCTGACCCCTGGTCAGATAGTAGCAATGGAACTAGAAATGTATCACTGGCGCTCACAAAGAATATAATATAATAAGTAAAATAAAATATATATATACAACCAGATGGCGTATGGCAGATCCAATGATGATCTCAGCAGGTCGTGATCAGATAGGAAATATAAAAAAAGGGAAACATAGTGTAATAATCTAAACACTCAAGAACAAACAAACAATGACTAACAATATTGCTGAACCACACAAACAAACAATGTCTAACAATGTTGCTGAACCACACATCTGTGTGGTTTAGCAACATTGTTAGTCATTGTTTGTTTGTCCTTGAGTGTTTACAGTATTACACTATGTTTCCCTTTTTTTATATTTCATATCTGATCACGACCTGCTGAGATCATCATTGGATCTGCCATACGCCATCTGGTTGCATATATATTTTTTATTTTACTTATTATATTATATTCTTTGTGAGCGCCAGTGATACATTTCTAGTTCCATGTGCTGTACATATATACATAAAGCAAGAGTGCTGAGTAAGAAATTATTACGCACAGACGTGATTTGCGAAAGATGCATCGCCCATTGCACTGATCTAAGAACTCATTATCATATCGTAAGATAAAATGCAAGTGACTCTGCAGCACCTCATTCAAAATCAGGTTGTATTGTAATTCTAGTAATAGAGGTGGCACAGCGCTTAAAGTTAAATGTGTGGCAAGCTCTTAGAGGGAGATTCCACAGGGTGTTGTTAGGAGGGCAATTTACTGTTTGTGACAAGAGCTATAACCAAAGGATACAGGGATTCTGTAGGGATTGCCAATCTCTTTGGCCTCCCATAAAGACGCCTTTAACCAGCAAGACCAAGACAGAGAGGGAAAAGGAGAGAAGATGGAACCTAAAGAGAAACACCATGGTCCTGTCCATTAGGTTAACCGTAAATATATTTGTTGGGGTATTTGGAACCTGAACAATCAGGCCATGTTGTCATGGAATCAATGAGAGGTTATTAGCACATAACATTGTGAGTGGAGTATTCTGCTACCTTTACTTCTAAAATAACACACAAAAAACACATATTGATTTATACAGTATTAAGTGTTATGCTTATTCCTATACAAGAAACATTCCAAATGTGATTCTCTAGTTCGTACAACAATAAAGCACAAAATGTACCTGCAATCTCCCTCACCTATTAATTCATTCATTCATTTGAAATTGAAGTAATTTTGCATCACTGAATGGACTTGCAGAATGCTTTATGTTTCAAACAAATAAAAATATTACTTGTGAGCCCATTCACACGTCTCAGGGCTTCTGCTGCCGCTAGGGACTCTGGGAAATAACATGCAAATGAGCTCATAGTGTCACCTTTTTGCTTCAAATCCATTTAACATGGGGCCCTATAAGCTTATGTCTGTCTTATTACCAAGCTATTCAGCACAGCCTGGGTTACAGAAGTGCATAGCCAGAAAACCTACTCACAGACAGCTGTTTCGACCTTTTGGGTCGCATTAGTGTGAGGTTGGTTATACTGACTTTACAATATTAAGCTGTGATAGGTTTCACAATATTAGGATAATAAGCACTTGAAAACCACTGGAAAAATGGAGCACACGTTTATTATTTTTGTGGCTGTGAGGCATTTGTGTCTGGCTTTCTTTCTTTTTTTTTTTGCAACACTGATTTTTCCTTTTTATTTAATCACTGTGGTTATTGCCATCCCTTCCTACCCCTGCATCATATGGAAGATTTACTGAAGCAAAAAAAAACAACTGAAAATCTGATATGAGAAACAAATCAAGCGAAATGCCAGAGTCCTTTTGAAAATGCATGATATAGTTTGAATTTCAGTCAAATATAAACTGCGAGAAAAAAAAGCAGAGTATTGTCTGACAAAATGTATTGGTCTGCTCTAGGGCATTGAGACGCTAAAAGCAAGCTAAATAATCCTTCTATCCTCCGACTCAGGTCAAGTTTGAGATATTTATAATCATTTTCCTATTGCAGTCCTGCTGACATGACTCAATGCATCGGCATGTCTGCAGGACACTGCCCAGAATGGAACTTTACTAGCTAGTGATGCTTACAATGGGTTTTAATTTACTGTAAAAAAATATTCAACTTCTCCAGCTGGGGGCAGTAATGGGAACGCAAATGGGCGATGTCTTGTTTTTAAGAGTTATGGTAGAGATGGGTAAATCCACCCAAATCCGTTTCCCGGATTTTCTCCCATTTTCCTCTCAAAATCCGTTTTGTGGTGCTAAATCTGTAGAATGAGGGGAATGAACCCCATGATGTCTGGTGCTCTTATAAAGTGTGTAGCTTGGTATGGGTTAATGAATAATGAGCAACCTCAAATGTATATACATAGAAAAAGAAAGCAACCCCACTGCAATGGAAATGATCAAATGTCCATAAGTGTATATGCGAAGGAACTTTTGAAAGGCAGACTAAATAACCAAGGAGGGGGGCCAGTTGTGCAGGAGCTAGTGTAGAGGCAGGATGAGAAGCCGTTTGAAAACTCCTCTCCTGAACTCATAAACGACCAAAACCTGCTGCCCTTACCCGCCTGGTGTCTTCACTGCTCCTTCAGTAATGTCCCGGTCTCAGCTCCACAGTGGCAGCGCTTTGGTATGACGTCACCGCTATCGCCAGTCTGCTTGCTCCGGGAGGGATTCCACCGACGTATCACGTGCACCGGCAAGCCCTGCGGCTGCAGAAGGAGGTGGCCCAATGATGAAGGTTCTGTACAGCAGGGGATCGCTTGCGTGCTCCAGCCCAAAGGTATGCAGTAAGGAGATAGGTAGATTGTTGGTGGTCACAGCGTAGAAAGGAACTCAGCCACGGTAGAAAAATAAAAACAGCTTTATTCAGACATGGTGCTTGACATCACAGAGATTCCTGTCCTCTGACGCGTTTCGTTCCGTTAGGAACTTTATCAAAGAGTAAATGAAATCTCTTCACACAGATCTTATATAGGCAGGTTCCCCTCCACTATTGGCCAGAAATTTTGTTGACACAGCGGAAAGAAATTGATCAATCACTGATTGAAATTGAAGCCTCATGTGGAGAAGAGCCTTAACTAAATACAAGATATACTGTGAATACACAAAACAAGTGATAACATAACACTACATATAAGGAAATCTATAAAGATATTAAAAACAACATCGTGTGATGTGCAGCAACCTAATTATAAAAATAATTATAATATAAACAAGTCATGAGAGCAGCAAGTGGAGAAACCTAGTATGTTTAAACATTATAAGTGTTTGATATATGTTCAATACCATCTTCCATTTCTAATAACAAAATGATGAATGATGAATAAGTTCTTTTGAATACATGGACAACAATGAATAATTGTAATAAAAAGTCCTAATGAAATTACATCAAGACTCTTTGTGATTATTATGTCTATATATCTGTTAAGCATATATATGTATATACATTTGGGATATCGAATACAACTAAATCACAAAACATAATCTTCCACAATTATTAATAATTATGTAAAAGTAACCAATGAATGTAAAAAATAGAATAAAGAAATAATAAAAAAAAAAAATGAAAAAAATGAAAAAAAAAAAATTAAAATATATATATATATATATATGTGTTGAGATGCACGGAGACACACTCCCAAGACTCCCCTAACTCTTAACCATGAAGGAAGTGTTTAAGCTCCCACTCATGGTTAATGCCATGTGGGTGGAGAGTGTTGAGAGTGTATATCCAATACATCTCCTGCTTGTTTAAAGTGTTTTCCCTGTTGCCACCCCTGGGGTGGCACGGTATATGTTCTATTGCAGAAAAAGAAACATTTTGAATACCACCTTTGGGGCATTGAGCAAAATGTCTAGGGACTGGATGGTTTAAGTCCCTTTTCTTGATTAGGCGTACATGTTCAGCTATTCTTATTCTGAGTGGTCTTATGGTGCGACCCACATATTTGTGCCTGCATCCACAGAAAAGAATGTAAATAACAAATGAAATGTTGCAATTAAGAAAATTTCTAATGTGATATTTCCTAAGGTTATCATTATAAGCAATGTATTTAATTTGGGAGGTGTATTTGCACATAGAGCAACTCCCACACCGATAGAAGCCCTTTGGAATGCTCCTGATCTGTGATGAATTGGACTTAGAGTTAAACATACTAGGTGATAGGTGGGAGGCCAAAGTTTTGGCTTTCCGATATGAGAATCTTGGTCCTTTTTGTAATATTGGGCAGATGTCTTTGTCTAGTAACAGTGTGTGCCAGTGTTTGGATATAATTCTGCAAATGTCCTGAGACTGAGAACTGTATGTGCTAATAAAGAAAGGACTTTTTGTTTTGTCTGATCTAGACAAAATTTCTCTCTCTTTTTTAGAGATATAATTTCTATTTTTCTTACATATTAGTGTACTTCTCTCAGTGGCATCTGCTTTGGCGAATGCTGCAGCTATATCTCTAGCTGAATATCCTCGTTCTAAAAACCTATCAGACATCTCTTTGGCACGAGAAAGAAACACCTCATTATCTGAGCAGAGTTTTTTTAATCTGATAAATTGAGCCCCTGGAATATTTTTGATCAAGGAGCGTGGATGGGAACTTTGCGCACACAAAAGTGTGTTCCTTGAATTCTGCTTCCTATAGATATCGGATTGTATGGTTCTGTTTCCGTCAATATACAGGAGCAAGTCCAAAAAGTGTATATGATTAATGTGGTGCTCAAAAGTGAATTTAATATTATAAGTGTTGTTATTAAGAAAATTAGAGAAAGAAAAAAGTGATTTCTTCCAAATGAAAATCAGATCGTCAATATATCGCCTGTAAAAGAAGATATTATGACGATGTGAATTGTTGCTGTGAAAAATAAAGCGTGACTCCCATAATCCCATAAATAAATTTGCATACGACGGTGCGAGGCTTGTGCCCATTGCAGTGCCCAAATTTTGTAAGTAAAAAAGTGAATCAAATAGAAAATAATTATGTGTTAATAAAAATGATATTGATTCTAAAAGGAAAGTGCAATGTGATATAGATAAGGTGGATTGATCTAAAAAGTGCTCAATGGCTTCTAAGCCATGTTTGTGTTCAATGATAGAATACAGGGAGGTCACATCCATGGTGACCCACCTGTATTCGTGTGACCAAGGTAACTCCTGTATACTGACGAGGAAGTCTGTAGTGTCCCTAATAAATGATGGTAATTTGAAAATCAGGGGTTGTAAAAACCTGTCCACATACCGCGATAACCCATCTCCCAAAGATCCAATACTCGCAATGATGGGTCGACCAGGAGGGTCCACCAGCGACTTATGGATCTTCGGGAGATGGTGGAATACCGGAATCACGGGATGTGGACAGGAAAGAAAGGAATATTCTTTTTTGCTGATGACATTTAATATTTGACCCATCTCTAAAAGTTCTAATAGCTCAAGATGGTACTCAGGTGTAGGATCACCTTTGAGACTGTGGTAGGTGGTTCTATCTCCCAATTGTCTGATAGCTTCAGCATAATATTGAGATTTTGATAGTATAACTAATGCCCCTCCCTTATCGGCATTTTTGAGAACTATATTATGTTCTCTTTTGATACATTCAATTTGCTGAACTTCTATATAAGACAAATTCCCAGATTTAACATATGAGCTTGAAAAACCTTTGGCCAGTAGGCGCAAGTCCCGTTCAACCAATTGTTCAAACAAAGCAATGGAAGGCCCCCTATTGAAATTCAGGCAAAACAATGATTTGAGACGATATCCCGAGTCCTCATGGCCAAAAAATGGCTGACTGTATGTGGTGAGGGGTTCTCCTTGTAGTTCTAATAAGGAATCCATATCCGAAAGAGTACAGTTCTCCTTAAAGTTCAAAACTGGTACATCAATAGTAATGGATGAATCAACCGGTTGTTCAGGATCCTCCAAAGGTTCTGTTACTTCAAATCTGTTTCTGGTTGACATCATTTTCTTTAAGGACAATTTTCTCGTAAATTTTTGTAGGTCAATAACTGTCTGGAATAATTGGAAATTCTGGCTAGGAGCAAACCCCAATCCCTTATTAAGAACTGATAATTGGTCCAGAGTTAAATCCACCCCTGATAGATTGATAATATTATCTATGGGTTCTAGTCTTTTACAGGCGATATATTGACGATCTGATTTTCATTTGGAAGGGTGATGAAAATTCACTTTTTTCTTTCTTTAATTATCTTAATAACAACACTTATAATATTAAATTCACTTTTGAGCACCACATTAATCATATACACTTTTTGGACTTGCTCCTGTATATTGACGGAAACAGAACAATACAATCTGATATCTATAGGAAGCAGAATTCAAGGAACACACTTTTGTGTGCGTAAAGTTCCCATCCACGCTCTTTGATCAAAAATATTCCAGGGGCTCAATTTATCAGATTAAAAAAACTCTGCTCAGATAATGAGGTGTTTCTTTCTCGTGCCAAAGAGATGTCTGATAGGTTTTTAGAACGAGGATATTCAGCTAGAGATATAGCTGCAGCATTCGCCAAAGCAGATGCCACTGAGAGAAGTACACTAATATGTAAGAAAAATAGAAATTATATCTCTAAAAAGAGAGAGAAATTTTGTCTAGATCAGACAAAACAAAAAGTCCTTTCTTTATTAGCACATACAGTTCTCAGTCTCAGGACATTTGCAGAATTATATCCAAACACTGGCACACACTGTTACTAGACAAAGACATCTGCCCAATATTACAAAAAGGACCAAGATTCTCATATCGGAAAGCCAAAACTTTGGCCTCCCACCTATCACCTAGTATGTTTAACTCTAAGTCCAATTCATCACAGATCAGGAGCATTCCAAAGGGCTTCTATCGGTGTGGGAGTTGCTCTATGTGCAAATACACCTCCCAAATTAAATACATTGCCTATAATGATAACCTTAGGAAATATCACATTAGAAATTTTCTTAATTGCAACATTTCATTTGTTATTTACATTCTTTTCTGTGGATGCAGGCACAAATATGTGGGTCGCACCATAAGACCACTCAGAATAAGAATAGCTGAACATGTACGCCTAATCAAGAAAAGGGACTTAAACCATCCAGTCCCTAGACATTTTGCTCAATGCCCCAAAGGTGGTATTCAAAATTTTTCTTTTTCTGCAATAGAACATATACCGTGCCACCCCAGGGGTGGCAACAGGGAAAACACTTTAAACAAGCAGGAGATGTATTGGATATACACTCTCAACACTCTCCACCCACATGGCATTAACCATGAGTGGGAACTTAAACACTTCCTTCATGGTTAAGAGTTAGGGGAGTCTTGGGAGTGTGTCTCCGTGCATCTCAACACATATATATATATATTTTCATTTTTTTTTTCATTTCTTTCATTTTTTTCATTTTTTTATTTCTTTATTCTATTTTTTACATTCATTGGTTACTTTTACATAATTATTAATAATTGTGGAAGATTATGTTCTGTGATTTAGTTGTATTCGATATCCCAAATGTATATACATATATATGCTTAACAGATATATAGACATAATAATCACAAAGTGTCTTGATGTAATTTCATTAGGACTTTTTATTACAATTATTCATTGTTGTCCATGTATTCAAAAGAACTTATTCATCATTCATCATTTTGTTATTAGAAATGGAAGATGGTATTGAACATATATCAAACACTTATAATGTTTAAACATACTAGGTTTCTCCACTTGCTGCTCTCATGACTTGTTTATATTATAATTATTTTTATAATTAGGTTGCTGCACATCACACGATGTTGTTTTTAATATCTTTATAGATTTTCTTATATGTAGTGTTATGTTATCACTTGTTTTGTGTATTCACAGTATATCTTGTATTTAGTTAAGGCTCTTCTCCACATGAGGCTTCAATTTCAATCAGTGATTGATCAATTTCTTTCCGCTGTGTCAACAAAATTTCTGGCCAATAGTGGAGGGGAACCTGCCTATATAAGATCTGTGTGAAGAGATTTCATTTACTCTTTGATAAAGTTCCTAACGGAACGAAACGCGTCAGAGGACAGGAATCTCTGTGATGTCAAGCACCATGTCTGAATAAAGCTGTTTTTATTTTTCTACCGTGGCTGAGTTCCTTTCTACGCTGTGACCGCCAACAATCTACCTATCTCCTGTGGTGCTAAATCCACAGATGGATTGGGTCGGTTTTAATCCACGTGGATTCATTCAAATCCACCGTTGACGGATTTGTAGAATCCAATCCGCGGATTCAGCAAACCGCTGGCGGAATTCTAAAGAATCCGTCCACGGATTGCAGAATCCGCAGAGCGCGTTGGTAATAATAATATAAAAATCCACAAAACTCGAATCGCCCTTTATGAGATTGATCCGCTGACCAAAGGAACCGGCTGATCCACTGCGGATCCAAATCCGCCCCAAAAAACTTGCCCATCTCTAGCTATGGGGAAATTTAACTAAGTAATTTCCAATGCTGTGTATCGACCTTCAGTCGGGCATTATATGCCATTCAAATCAATGGCAGTTAATGCCGAATCTGTGTGCAGTACCCCACATTGGAGTTTAGAGAATCCCGGCGTTAGACTTAAACGTAATGATTAACATAATTTTTGCCCTATCAATAATAACCCATTGTTAATGATCTGTTAATTGCTTGCTAATTTAAAAACCTCTTAACTGAAATATTTAACTATAATGGAAGAAGGTAGAAAAAACAGGATATTCAGCGCTCGTGCTGTGTGATGGTGTGGATGATCCCTTTGCAGCATGTACATAAAGCGTCTCCCCAGAAACTCTCAAATCTAGGTGAACCCCCTTTAGAAAGGGGGGAAAGGCACCCTGAAATACAAAATAATAAAAAATGCACAAATGCGCACCAGGGATTAGTGGAAGGTAATTTATTAAAAATACACAAAAACTGAGGGGATCCAACCCCACATCAGAACAGCTGTGCAGCTGGACGGCTAAGTACTACCAAGGAGAACACCTAATGGGGACTAAACCCTAAGCTACACAGTATACAAATACAGTAACATTTATATAAAAAACATGAAAGAAAAAAACAAACATGAAAACAACCTATCAACAGATTTGTTTAGAAACCGCCATAGGGTTGGGCACTGGCAAGGGGAAACGGACACTCACACTGAGACAGTCAGCAGACTCGCGGTGTCTGCACAGGATCCGGATTTCGGCACCGCGGAGATGGATAACAGCTGTTCTGAGGTGGGGTTGGATCCCCTCAGTTTTTGTGTATTTTTAATAAATTACCTTCCATTAATCCCTGGTGCGCATTTGTGCATTTTTTATTATAATGGAAGAAGATTCATTTCTGGGCTGCTAAAGCAAATTAAAAATATAACTTGTGAGCACATTCACATGTCTCAGACAGGACTCCCTTTCTGTGTAATGACATGCAAATGAGCACACACTGCTTCAAATTCCTTTAAACATGGATCCCTATAAACGTATTAATTCCGTATTACACAGCTTGTGAATTTTTATTTTATTTAATCACTCTGCTTATTGCGTTCCCTTCCTACCCCTGTAAGACACATTTCTGGGCTGAGAAGGATACATTTATGGACTGAAGAGCGTCAGAATGTTGTGGGATAAGGAATTAGTCAAATCTGATCAATAAGCTGTGCTCCAGCTACTGTCGTAATAACTCAATTCAAAATGTTCTCGGACTAAATATTGAACTCAAACTCCATCCCCATTTAGTAATTATATACTGTAATATTTTTTTTCCTCACTATATTCCATTCTCTTTATTTTTGACCATCTGTATTGATTGTCATTTATATTGAAGTACAAGCATTGTAAGCCCAGATCCACCTAGCTCAGTTACGTCAGGGCTCACGACGTACTGTTATCAAAATCATTAATATATTTTATGTTCCCTGTGGTCAGCTAAGCTAATATATGCAAGTACAACAGCAGTTAAATTAACCCATTAGCATAGATGAGCACACCTGAGATACCTGTGATATAAGCTAATATGGATATACAAAGGGCAGTATATGAGTTCAATTAGCATATCTCCCAGGTATCTCCTTTTTGTGCACAGGTGTCCCGACACATGTTACCTAAAGGTGTTTGGGGTGGTATTACCACAGTGGAGATCTGTGGCTGGGTGTGTAAGACTTCATCTACATACCATTAGTGCCAATGTCCGTTATAGCTAATGCAAAACCATTCACTGCTGAAAACAGCACATACAGATGCAGCGGCCGTTATCCGAACATTTCACGGTTTGTATTCCTGGGCATACCCAGGGCGTGATTACTAGTGTTTTTATCGGGTGTAGAGAATGGCATTTTTCCCCAATCGGATTTTGTGTGCGCACACACAAAGCATGATGACGTGACCGCTGGTAGGGAAGACAAGAATTTTGTCTTTCCCTGCTGCGACGCGGTCACATGGTTGACAGGCAACCAATGGCAGTGCAGATAATTGAGCATGGCCTCGCCCCCCCTGTCATGGCTGTGCCCCCTGTCATGGCTGCACCCCCCGCACATCCCATCGCTACCCCTAGACCGCAGACCACACTGGTGCATGCGCCACCTGGCACTCCGACGCGCAGTGACTAGGGCCGGAGCCTAAGTGAGCTTTTAAGATTCCTGTTAGTACTTAACGAGGTGTTAAAGTCTCGTTAAGTCAATAACAGAGCTCTGTTGATCTGGGCATTAGTTTTGCTAATTTAATAAAAAGACAATTTCCTTATCCAAATCCCTTATGAAAAATCTGTCAATTAAATTTATTGACGATAATTCAACATCAAATCTTATCATCTTATCCAACATATTACCTGTTCTCTCTGTAGGATACAACAGCATACACTGTTTCGTTCTTAATAAGGAATTATTATTATTTTTAAGAATAACTGTCAGTCTGTGTGCTTCTGTATCTGTGACTTATTTTTGGGATACATGACAAGAAGTTTTAGTTTGTATCGGTATTAATGTATTTATAATACATTTACCAGGAAGTAATACATTGAGAGTTACCTCTTGTTTCCAAGTATGTCCTGGGCACTGAGGTACAGTACAGTATGGTGACAATACATGGTTACATTAAATGAACAGAGGTTATGCATTCAATTTACAAACATGTCATGGACCGTAAGAGATAATGAATGATTATGGGTCTATATAACAGTTACAGACAAGATTAAAATGTGGGACAGCTGAATTCTTGCATATGCACAAACTCAGGGTAATTTAATTATGTGTCGCAATTGAATGGAAGAAATGGCAAGAGTTACTTAAGAGTTTTGGCACACTCTTTGAATCCTTTCCAATTGTTGTTGCTGCTTTGTTATTCAACCATCTTCAATGTTCTGATGTACATTGCCAAAATAGCCACTAAATCTTTTAAGAACAACTTAAAATAATAAATCAGTCATTATGAAGTTGCCAAAACTTGAGTCTTGGAGACAGTTTTATTGCATATATTAATGGAAAAAAAAATAGAGATGTGTGAAAAGTTCACACGAGGTCGCGAACCATGTGAATTTTGCTCTTTTTAAGTTACAAAAAAATGCTTTGAGTCAGAGCTCAGAAGAGATTTGCCAAGGATTACGTCAATGTGCATTGCAGTTTTGTTTAATTATGCTAATTTGCGTCGTTGTGTAAAATTACTAGATTTGTTGCATAATTCTCTAACAACGCTTGATTCGCTTCATGTTGCGACTATAACTAGTGCATGCAAAATGTTTTGCTCACTGTCTGGAGATGTTTTGACGAAAGCTTGCTATTTTACCGATATTATTACCCCTTTGAGGCCTGGTGAAACATTTTACAGGGAATCACATTTGGGGGAAAAACACTTATAATTTTTTCAAAAGCATTTTTGCCAATTTCACACATCTCAAAAAGGAATAATGGAAAAATATGGGGCACTTGTCAATTATTGGTTACTCTACCTCAAGGGTGGCCAACTCCAGTCCTCAAGGGCCACCAACAGATCAGGTTTTAAGAATATCCCTGCTTCAGCACAGGTGGCTTAATCAGTGGCTCAATCAGAATGACTGAGCCACTGATTGAGCCACCTGTGCTGAACCAGGGTTGTCATTAAAACCTGACCTGCTGGTGGCCTTTGGGGACTGGAGTTGGTCACTCCTGCTCTACTTGCTCAATAAAATGTATGTTAGTTATATTTATTTCTTTAGCAGCTTCAAGTCCGACTTAGGCCCCGCTGACAAAGCGGACTACACGACGTGCGCACGCTTACATACGCGCGCGCGTTCGTCACTGATTCCTGGCGGCCAATGGTAGTGTTCAGTATTGAAACTACCATTGGCTGCAAAGTGCGGCGTCAACACTGCTGCTGTCGCGGGAGTCTTTTGAAACTGTGATTCCAGGCTGCAGCAGCGTGACGTCAGTTTCAGCAGCCAATCAATGTCCAGACGGTTACATAGATTGGCTGCTGAAATTGAGACTCAGCCCTTCTGTGAAGACAGGGCATATATATGTAACCCTTTTATCATGCCCCCCCCCCTAAGTGAGGTTTGGGGTACACTCCTTCTTGGTTACCTTCATAGGGTCTTGTTGCTGTGACATGCTGACAACAGGAGGGCTGAGGGCTCCGCGGTGGTGTGGGGAGAGCCAGGACAGGGAACAGGGGGGACAGATTACCTTGATCTCTTTCTTGATGGTGCAGTGCCGCCAGCCAGCAAGGATCCCCTGTAGATCTTCAGGGGATGGATCCTCCACATTCAGATCCAGTAACTCACACAGCATGTATTTTCATTATTTATTCAGCCAGCAGCTCCAGGATAGAGAATACACAGTTCACATGATTCTTATCCTCATCTGCTTCTCTCTCTAAGCCCTCTACATCAGATCCCTGATATAGGCAGCATGATTCCCTCCCCTCCCAGCCTTAGCTTGACTATGAGGGAGAGATAGTTTTTCCTCTGACTGACTTCTCTCAGATTCTCTCTCCACTGACTCATCTAACTAATTTAGGAGGCATGTCCCAATTTGAACATCCTTGGGGAGTGTCTAACTCTGACTCATTACAAGCCAGAGCCGGATACAGATTGGCCCACACACAGAAGGGGGCGTTCCAACCAATATCCACCCCTTATATTGACAGCCTCAGAGTTGCTAAGCCTGCCCTTGAATACTGATACAATATTCAAGGCTGAAATACACATACAGGCCAACTGAAGGAATTAACCTTTCCATTGCCTGCACTAACAGGACTGACAGAGGATTGGCCCAGAAAATGAAATAGCTGCCAGAAGGCCAGGCTATATATATATATATATACAGATATATATATATAACAAACAAATTGGAGTAGCGCCTTAGGAAGCTTGATAAGGATAAATCAGCTGTGTAAATCAGATACAGTTAACAAGGCTATTGACCAAAGAATCCCCACACTAGGAGTGCGCCTGTTTTTTCTTCTTGTTTTCTGCATATATACTGTGTATATATATATATATATATATATATATATATATATATATATATATATATATATATATATATATATATATACTGTATATATATGTAAACACAAGAAAAGAGATAAAAGTATCCCACATATAGCACTCAAGTATGCAAAGGGGCTTATTCTATATTCACCCAAGTTGGGAATGTTGGCCGAAAACATCCCACTCGACCACTTCCGTGGATATACAATATGCCCCTTTACACTTCAAAAAATAAATAAATACCAAGATACAACTGTAAAATGGACACAGAATGTATTCAAAGGGATGCACCTTTTAGCTCTCAAATGAATGAATGTTAACAAGGGATAATCAATAAATAGTGATTACATTGTAAATTTGTAACAGAACTTTGCTAGCTCCATTAAACTGTTAGAACTCCACGTCAACATGATTCAGACTCCCATTCATGTTACCCTAGCACTACTGGCTTCTATGTTATAGTAAGCGGCAGTTCACATTTTGGTCTCTGAATTCAGACTATGTAAATTAACCCAACAATTATAACTGGACAGATCAACAAAGTTCCTCCAGGTCTTTATAAATTAAGGTGCTTATTTAGAGTGTAAAACTGTGATTAATAATGGGGAAACTAGGCAAGGCACCAGATTTATTGAAAATAGCGTTGCTTCTAAATCCCACCTTTTCTTTAATAAATCTGCTTTTCTCTCTTAATCCAGTTTGGCAAGCACAAAGAAAAATGTAATATCTTAACTCTTATATCTACCAGATACCCATTAAAACAATTATGAGCTGGTTTTCTGTCTCTGAATAATGTACAGGGTATAGTATCAATTGTTGTTAAAACCTTACTAAGTTTAAAGGAACAGAAATTGTTGGTATGTCCTTAAATCTTCTATAGCCTGTTTGTGAAAAGGGAAACATTTCCACTTTTAGAACATCCTCTTCTGAGTGGGGTTTAATTGGAATAACATATTTTGGTAATTCTGCTTCCCCCCATCTGTCACAATGCATTCATCTTTGCCAATTACGCAGAAAGATATGAGATCTCCAGCTGGCTAATGGACTTTAAACTGCTCTCTCTAGCACATCACTCGTGTATTTTGACCACCTTCCCAGGGGCTGAACATATCACCTGGGTCCAAACTAAAACATTTTTATTTTTCATAAATAATTTTGCAGTATATTGTAGCCCAAAGGGATGTCTGAAAAACTAAATGTTAATGCTTGAAACATTCCAAGGTAAAACAAATCATGATCACTGACCATCAGAATAGAGTGATTGTCCCAAACTTTGTTATATACAGTACATATTTTTACTCTGTTTATATGAATTCTTTGCATTGACCATATCAAAAGAAGCATTTTGATTGCTGGGTGTTGCTGTTGCATTAAAGATTTAAATCGTCTTCTTATACAAACCTACTGAATATTGAGAAATAATGCTTGTATTTTATTCGTGCATACAGCACACAATAAATAATTATTTATTAACCTTTGCAAATTACTTGATTGCATCGATCAACATGGAAACGTTGACCAAAGGAACGATGTTTCAGACAGCAACGACTCTTTCTCAAGTTCTAATGGTGGGTGTTAATCAGCCGCTCTCTAAACATGGTTACAAGAAATGTTAGGTAGGTTATTTCTGTGATCTAAATGGGAAATGGACATTAATAGGAAATATTCAGGGTTGCCATTTTATATTGAAGGCTATTAAATTACATTTTTTACATTTATTTATTTTATTTATATATTTATTTCTCTTACTGTACCTTCTCCAACGGCGGCATCTCCCGGCATCTCCTCCTGCAAGGTCCAGTCAACACGGCTCCGTGGTGTCAAGTTGCCATGACAATGGGAAGCTACATGAGATCATGCGGTGCCGTTTCCACGACAATGGCACAGAGGCATCACGTGACTTCCTGTTGTCATGGCAACGTGACACCGCTTAACGCAGTGACATCATGTAGCGCCCCGTTGTCATGGCAACGTGACACCGCGTGATATCACGCCCCATTGTCATGACAGCACGGCACCATTTGCTGTCGAAAAAGTCATGTTGATTTCCTCCTGCAGGAGGAAATGCCAATGCTGCCGCCCGGAGATTTTTCAGGTAAACCCGTTGCCTGAAGATACGTGGCCGAAACCTGTAGTCTCCGGGTCAAAGCGGAGTGTTGGAAACCCCGTAAATATTACAGTGCATGTACAGTCTGCTGTCTAACCATCCGTTGTTAGAATTCTTAATAAATCAAATACAAGTGACTTAAAAAGCCATTAAATGTTGTGACAGATGTTGTCCTGTAATTAGGAACCACAGGCTTGGATACATAAAGCTGAGATAACCAAAAAAGTGCGTTATTTTTAAAGTGCAATACATCAATGTTGCACCCCCAAAAATAAGGCCCTTTTTATTGGATCCTTGAAAAATACCGGATCTGATAAAAGAAATGCAATTTTTTTGTATTAACAGCCATTCATCACGTTCCGATATTTATCAGAATGGGACTAATGCCATAAGTTTAAAACCAGAGATGAACATGAAACACAGACAGAGCTCAATGCACATTCAGCAAAACTTTATACACGGTACAGTGCCTAAATATACATGTATGATATCTATTAAATCAAATGGTCTTTTAGTTTAACATTTTGGCCAAATTGTTGTAAGCCCCTGTGCCACTGCACGGCAGACCAAATCTCAAGGGTCCCTACACTAATATAAATTCTTAATAACCTGTGCATTGCCAGGAAGAATGATTTATAATAAATCTGTCAAAATTAGTTGCAAAGTTCTAAGTCTGATTGAAGCTTTTATTAACCTGTACATTAGCAGGAAAAGCACTCTGTATTAGATTTGTCACAATCACACTGCAAGCAGGCAAGTTCCCCTGAGAGTGGGAGATGCTATGGAGTGAGCTTTTAACCATTCAAAAATGGGAGGGGGTGAGCTTAAATTAGGTAGGCCAAAATGTTAAACTAAAAGACCATTTGATTTAATAGATATCAATACATGTATATTTAGGCACTGTACCGTGTATAAAGTTTCGCTGGATGTGCATTGAGCTCTGTCTGTGTTTCATGTTTGTCTCTGGTTTTAAATGTATATTGCCATGCTCAGTAGCACTCCTCTGTGACACTTATACGCTTATATATATGTTGTGGCTATTTTGGGGGTTAAATATGAGCTTGTGGGTGTTCTATATGTCTTCTAATGCCATAAGTACCCCACATATTTTATTACCTACTCCAGGCTGGTGTTAAACTTGTCTTTCTTATTTATAATGGCCAATATATTGGCCATTATACTGTATATATAGGCAAGGTAAGCTAAACCAACCTGAAATAGATGTAAAATATAACTTGAAATACATTACAGTTAAAAAGTTTGCCCAGGGTGTTATTATTTTTATGTATAGAGAAGATTCCGGCGCAACTGCGCATGACAAATCCACGAGGTCCCGGATGAGGTCAAAAAAACTTTATTGGCACAAAACAACACCAGGGCTACACCACGATCTCCCCCTCTACGCGTTTCACCCTCTAGGATAGGCCCTATCCTAGAGGGTGAAACGCGTAGAGGGGGAGATCATGGTGTAGCCCTGGTGTTGTTTCGTGCCAATAAAGTTTTTTTTTACCTCATCCGGGACCTCGTGGATTTGTCATGCGCAGTTGCGCCGGAATCTTCTCCACACATCTATACTCCTTGAAGGCAGCACGCGGGAGCGGGAGGATAGAGGCAAGCAGGACCCAGACCGGAGTGGAGACAAAGGTAAGAGTCTTTACTTTATTACCTCTCCACACACTCTGGTCACTCTAGGGTCACTCTTAGCGTCCTCATACCCAGCCCACATGACGGTACTGACACCGTGCGGTGCTCTTGCTGCATAGCTGAAGCGCAAGACAGTTTGTTCTCTTTTGTTATTATTTTTATATTAACCCCTTGGTTGCGCAAGAGGTCAACTAGTCATGGGTTTCCATGATAGCTGACCACATACTGCTACAAAGGGATTAATATAACCATAATAACCCCCTTGGCAACCTAAGTAGCTAGTACCTAAGGTAACAAAAGGGTTAACTCTTCCTGCCACTGCCCCTGAAAGGCCTAACCACCCACCTAGAGGCATCAACCCCCATCACCCACCACTCCTACCAACCCCCCCCCCTCTCAACAATCCTAACTTCACCCCCCTAGACTAATGACCAATATCCCCATTGGCCAGCATGTGGCTAATACTACTTTCTGCAATTCCACAAAAAAATATATACTGCATTAAAATACTTTTTAAATAATGTTTAATTGTAAACCCATTGATTGTCACTGTGGCAACATACTGTACGTCATCTCAATGGGGGCCTACAGTATATAGCCATATTGGCAACCAATGGCAAGCTATAATGAAAAAAGATTTATTAACAATATTAAAATACATTACTTATCCGCCATTGACTACGTTAGTGGCTAGTAAAGCATTGCATTGTGACAATAGGTGTTTTTGTCCATTGGAAAGCATTACAAAGACCACAACCAATAAAAGCCAATAAATACATTAAAAAAATACCAACACCTATTTAATTAATAGCCATAAAAAATGGAGTACTTACCCGAGCCGGAATGAAGGCTATCCTCCTCATCTTCATGGCTGAAGCAACCAGCAACCAATCCAAACAACAAATCGGGCTTGGGATTCATTTTTATTCTATATGTTTTTTTTATGGTTGGGCAGAGTTGTATGCTGGGTATTTCCCGAAGAGTCAGAAAAATAACGAACGGTTCTGAAACCAAATAAAAGTCTTTCACATGCTCACACTGGTAAAGAGCCGTGTGAGCCGGATATAACACGAGAAGAAATTAACATCGTTGGACAAGGATTGTACTTGACTTGTTTCCAAGAGACATTAAAAGACCAAGAAGATGACCAAAAGAAAGATGGGAGGATGAAATCAGAACATATTTTTGGACCAACGTTGAGAAGACAGGCTTGCAACGTCAGTACCTGAAAGATCATTGGGGAAGCCTTCATCCATGAAGATAGGGAATTGGGGGTTCCTAGAAGATGGGGGACATTGGATCACCTAAAGGAGACCAGTTCAGATAACAATGAAAAGAAATTGTGTGCCGTGTGCTGCTCTAAAGGAGATAACTGAAACAAATAATTAGAAAACTGATTTTCCATATGATTGTGAATTATAATAAAGCTGTCCCCCAAAACACAAACAAATCTTTGATATACCAGCAAAAGCCTCTGAGCATTATACAAATGACAATGTACCTTTATGAATAGAGTTTTTTCAGAGGATCTGAAGTAAAATAGCCATGGCATTTATTGTACATAAAAGCAATTTCCATTTGCCTGGATAAACTATAAAAATGTTTCAAATCTTAGTTACTTTACTTGATGTCTTATTATCATGTGTTATTTTGAATCATGAATTATAATCAAAGCGTAAATAGCTGCCTGGAATTATACACCTAAAAAAACCCAACATAAAAGCATTTAGCCTGGTATGAAAATAAGCAGTCACAGACATATAGCTAGTGAGCAATCAAGGAGTCTATTCAGCAATCATCATATGCCACTGGAAACAAAGAGAATAGAACATATGACATTAACAACGTGAGCGTCACACAAAATATCTGGAACACCAGACTATAAATAAAGAAATGTATGTCGTGAGAGTTACCATATATTCTAACTACAGTTAGAAATTCAACATCACACATAATTAGTCCTTGTTTTCTTATTTAAATACTTTCAATATTGGTGAGAGGCGCCACATTTGCAGCAAAATAATGTTGATTTTTGGCTCGGGGAGAATGACACTCTTCTCAAGTGCCTTGAAAAAATACAGTATATACAGATTGCATAGAGTTGCAGGATCTCATTGGAATCTAATACGTGTTTATATTGTATGCTACAAAAGAGCTTGGCTGTAAATGGCCAGGCACTGGGGGCCTGACGTCACTAGCACATCCATAGCAAAGTGCTAACATCCATTCACTTGAGTGGAAGTAAATGATTAACACTAATGCATTAACTTCTTACCATACTGACTAGGGGTCTAAATTGAGGTAACAGAGAACTCAATTGGCATTACTTAATTATGCAAGATAGATCTACCATGGCATTCTCTACAGTGCAATAGAGCATCCAACGCACAAGCTTTTCCATATTTTTTTCTGGGCAACTGTTATTTTGTTAAAGGACGTAATCCATTCAGATATCGATGCTCTGTTAAAGCAGGGAAAATATATTAATATGCTCACACGGGTATTTAATGCAGCTAGAGCCTGACAAACTATTTAGCCTACCTTGTGTTGTGATTAAATATAAATGCAAAAAAAACCAAATACAAATCAAGACTGATGCAAGACCAAATTGTTGAAAATATGTTTTCCTGCCGATGAAAGAGAAATGGAAGTCTCCTTACTTGTTCTTTAATCTAATAGGCTTTGGGAATGTTTGTTTCACTCATTGCTATCTCTGGTGTCTTTATTATTAAATGTCATATTTGTAATAATAAAAAGAATAATCTCTGGATCAAGTAGTGGGAGGCTGTACGCTAGGCTTATATTGGAGCTGTTTATTTTCCAACAGAAACAGAGCAGTAAATAAAAAACAAATAAAGCAACGGTTACGTCGCAGTCTGCTGATCATTCACAGAACTCCGACTTCACAAGTAGGCCTCTATGTGGGGAAGATGCTCAGAGGTCTGTTAAATGTTTTATCGTGACGTTACCACCATTGCATGTATTAATAGTTGTAACACATATCCACAAAGGTGATTAGCGTTACGATACCCTCGTGTTAACCTGAGAAAAAACGGATCCGTACATTTTAACGGACGTTAATGAGCCATAAATCTATTATCGCATACCTCCGTTAGTGTTAGCGTGTGGAAATGACGTAGGTCACTCCAGAGCCTGCCGTTATTACACCCAGACCCTGATTATCAGAGAGTTATTTCTGGGAAAAGCCTACAAGCGAAAAGGGCAGGTCTGGAGTGGTACCCAAATAATTGTGTAGGACTTAACCCTTTCATTCCGCGCGTTATACAAAGATATATATTATGGATCGTATGAATGTCTGAAACACATCAAGGGATGCATCTGATAATGTGTCATCACGTTCATGTAATAAACTATACTATGGTTTTTAGTGATTAAATTGAATGTAGGATATGCTTGTGTAAACAACGCATGTATGCGCAACAACAACTCTCTCTCTCTCTCTCTCTCTCTCTCTCTCTCTCTCTCTCTCTCTCTCTCTCTCTCTCTCTCTCTCTCTCTCTCTCTCTCTCTCTCTCTCTCTCTCTCTCTCTCTCTCTCTCTCTCTCTCTCTCTCTCTCTCCATGCAGCTCTCTCTCTCTCTCTCTCCATGCAGCTCTCTCTCTCTCTCTCTCTCTCTCTCTCTCTCTCTCAGGCTTAAGGCAGATCGCATGGGCAGAACTTAAAAAAAGACACAGCCAATGGCACTGCTATCCCGAGCTGTATGGTTTTTTCCTACCTCACGGTTTCTGACTTGTGATATCCCTTTCTGAATACCATGATAGGTAGGGTCATACCAAAACGTTTGATTTGGCAGTGATAACATTGAAGCTACTAGAATAGGTCCCTATGAGTGGTAAATTTACATAGACACTTTAAAAAGTAATTTTGTCAGTAGGCATAAAAAACAAAAGTGTAGAGTTCACTTCTAGGATGGAGTGAATTATAGCAATATTCTCCATGCACGGAGAGTCAAAGACTGAGCCTCCGACTGAGCCAAATGTGCTGAAGAAGGGATATCCTGAAAACCTGACCTGTTAGGGGAGGGGGGGGGGGGGCTTGAGGATTGAATTTGAGCACTCCAGCTTTAAGGAATCACAGCTAGTCATTTACTGTAATAGCACACAGCAGCAGTTTTGCCTGCTCGCTTTGAATTTTGTTAAGTGTACCTGAACTATTAGGAGTCCCTTGAAACTCATCCTTAATACTCTGACATTTAGGGACAACCCAGCTCAGGAGTGGTAGACCAGAAGTCTAGTGGGCAGGCTCGAAGATTCAACATGGCCGCTGGATCTGTTTTTGCTCCAGAGGCCATTAGAAAGCAGCAGCACAATTAGGAGATGACTTATTGACATTTTATTTGTGACCCAGTGGCCATAGTTGTAGTTTTTTGTGTGTCAAAACCGGCATAAAAAAACTACCAATATCTTTGGAACTGGGAGGTCTCCGGATGTCACCGAACCATGGACCTGCTCCGAGTAACCCAACGGTTACTTTAAATCCGGTGTAAACCCATCTGTATGCACTGGGATAGATGATTTTCAATAACTTGAGGTCAGCATTGTAGGTTAGTCAAAGGGTGCGCAAAGTGGGGGCCGGGAGAATTTCCAGGTGGGCGCAGTGGGTACAGAGCTCTGGCACTCTCCCCAAGGCACTTAAATGAAATGCTGGGGGGACTGCACAATGCCTCTGCAACTTCTCCTACCTGATCTTCGGCGACGCGTCGTCATGGACCCGCGACATCATTTGACGCCGGAGTCAAGCAGGAGGGGGGGACACAAGCCGGGAGGTAAGTAGGCAGGGGGGGCACAGGGTCAAAACATTGCGCAACCCTGGGTTAGTCAACATAATATCTACCCAAGCAGAAACATAATAACAATCACGTGAGCCATGTTGTATAATTTCAACTTGCAATCTCTACATTATACTTTTCTTTGGGTTGTCGTTAATTAAATGATCCAAATAAATAGAGCGCGAAGATCCCTAAGAAATCCTGGAATTTGAACTCATCCCTGGCTGGTTCATACCTGTTTGTATAATGTAATAAAGGAGACCAGATGTGAATGATAAAGTCATTTCCTCTTCTGTATTCTTACAATAAACGCACGAGCACTAGATTTGCTTAATGCTGAGACTATAATTAGGGCACACACCACGTTTTACTCACTGCCTGAGGATATTTAGCTGGAAGCTTACTCATTTCAATTGGCAACATTATAAGCCCTTTGAGGCTTGATGACACGTTTTGCAGGGAATCATATTAGGAGAAGAAACCCTTTTTGGACAGTTGCTCACTTTTCTATGGATCACCTACAAAGTTCTCCTTCTTACCACTTAGATTGTAAGCTCTCCAGGGCAGGGTTTTCCCTCTTTATTGTCTGTGATTTAGTTACCTATTGATGTTTTTCCACCCATTGTACTTTCATCCCCAATTTTCTGTTTTGTAAATTGCTGCCCCCCTCCATTATCAGGTACTAAATAAATACAACTATACATAATATACATCCTATACACAATATATTATAAACGGTAGTGCAGAGCTTAGCATGTGTGAACATGGCACATTACCACAACCTTTCCTTGATTAAAGCCACAGTCCAAGCTGCCGGTTTCCCCACCCCCTGGGGTGCATCAATACAATCCACACAATGATAAGTAATTAGCTAAGTTGCAGATCGATCTGTTTTCCCGTGTTTGATCTGCAAAGATTCGGCTCGGGGGTTCACTAAATGGCTGTCAGTGCAGCAGAAGTGGACCAAATATGCAAGGTTCTGTAGGGAAGACTATGTGACCAGGCAGTCACTAGATACAATTGGTGAACTGCTAGAGAGAGCAGGGCTCAAAAAGGGGTGTGCAGGAGCCTGTTTCAGAAGAGGAAAGGGGATGTGACTTTGTAAATGGTTGCAATAGAAACAAAAAATACTTGTTACATTATAATACATAAAAAATGCCATTCAGTAAAAAATCTGCTACAAGTATTTTTTCATTGTACGGAGCTGATTTATTTAAAAAAAAACACACACATGTGTAAGATATTGCTTGGCCTGCAGCCTTAATATCCAGAAATTTGTATGCAACCTATACAACAATTATACAACAAGATAAACTAACCTCATATTTGACCCCATTTGATTTAAAACAGCCACCAAAGCCCACCATAAATTGCAGACCTTTTAGCTTCATAGAATTTTCTGGACTTGGTTAACTGCTTCAGATTACATTTGCATTTGATGAACATTTGAGTAGTTTATTTAATAATGTAGGATACTGGAACAGAAACTCGTCTTTTGCATAAAAGAACGGGAAATTGAATTAGGATAATGTCTTTCATTTCCATCTGCTTCTTTATTCTAGACATTTTATACATGCATTTTATTCTGCAATGAATATATTTCCTATTGTTGCGGCTGTGGTTTCATTGTTACAGCACAAACTATTTATATGTGACATTGGGTACATACATGTGTACTGTATGTTATGCTGTCTGGATAGGTTTATTACACAATTCCCTGAAAAAAGCAATTTATATTGATGGAAAAAGACCACTTAGAAGCAGACAATATATTACAAATGTTTCAATGCCGGCCTTTTGTATAACATGCAGTGTGTAGTGTGTTTCTGTTGTACACAATAAGTGAACTAAGTGAAGGCGTAAGGTGCTGGATTTCCACAGTAATCCCGCAAAGGAAATGTGTAAAGCCAATACAAATTGAGGGAAAACTAAAAAACATATTGTACTGTGAGGTGTTACTGGGATTCAATTTCCAAAGGTTCAGTTCTCATAAGTACATTATCATTTTAACTAGAGATTAGTGGAATCTTACCCGAAGGAAAAAACGATGACATTGAGAACTTACTTAACCAATCATGGTTATAGAGATGTTTGAATAATTTATTGGTGAATCAGAATCAGGCAATCAAAGCAAATGTCATCAAAATACACTTACTGTATAAGTCACCTGCTTGAAAGGTATCCAGTGTAGGAGATTTTGTATAACTTTAAAGACCAGCTTTTTGCCTCCTTTGTTCCCCTCATAATCTACACATGTTGGTGAATACATTTTGAATTGCGGTGCCAGTTATTTTTGAGACCTCTATTTTGTTTGCAAGTACAATGCAGATATATATATTTTTTAAATTTGTACAGTATTTCCGTTTTACATATTCTACTTTTCCATATTACTGTTCACCAGCGTCTGCATAATGGATTTAGATCAATCTCCCCTAGAAACCTATATGTGTTTAACTCATATAAAGAAGATGATTCAGGGCAACGCGGATTTCTTATCAAAAGTATACATTAATTAGCACCACAACGTTTCGACCATCAGAGTGACCTTTCTCAAGTTTGAGGAAGGCCACTCTGATGGTCGAAACATTGTGGTGCTAATAAATGTATCCTTTTGATAAGAAATCTGCAGTGCCCTGAATCATCTTCTTTCTACTGATTTTGGATTACCCATACAGGTATTTCCTGAGCCATGAGCCCCGGTAACTGTATGTATTGAACTAAATTCTTTGTTGGTGTGCAGCATAGCCCTCTTTTTGCATTTAACTCACGAGCATTTTTTTTAAGTGTTTAAAATAGTACCGTGGTATTTTCAGACGAGAAAGATTGAGAAAACATTGATTGAACAGTAAGGATATAGCAAGACTTACTGTCTTCGGAACAGTGACAAGGCGCGAGATTCCACCCATGGGAAGACATTGTTTACTGCCGTCCGACTCACAGAATTACTTGTGGGGCTAATTTATTTAATTGCCATTGAATATGTGTCCAGCAGAGGGCACACTGAATATCTCTATCCATGAAAGCAGCGCATGCGCTGTCTTCAAAAACACACCCAAAACGAAAACAGGACACCATGGCGGAAACAGCAGCAACCACCATCACTACATTCAGAGCCCCAGACACGCATCCCCTATCGACACCAACAAATTAGATTATAAATACTGGGTGAACTTCCATGTTTGCAACCTCTGGCTGGTAAATGTCTTCAGTAGGTTTAGGGTCAGTGCCATTGTCCGGTTCAGTTACAGTGCTGTATGTGAAAGCTGTGCATTAAAATGACTGTACTGTAGATGTCTTTCAATATTCTGTAATATAATAAATATATTCACAGCTGTGAATATTATGAATCTCTTTATTTTTTTTAAGCAAAAACGGTGGCCTTTAAAGTTAGGAAAGATCTCCTACACTGGATACTTTTCAATGCCTTCAGATTTGAAGTGTATTTTGATGACATTTTCTTCAATTGCCAGTTCTGAATCAGCAATAAATTATTATACTCTGTAACCATGATTGGTGGTCAGTTCTCAGTGTCATCGTTTTCCTTCAGGTAAAATTCCACTAATCTGTATTTAAAAGGATAATGAAGGTGGATTTAAGGGAACATAAGAACATAACATTGGACATTGAATTCCAGTAACACCTCACAGTACAATATATTTTAACTTTTTCCTCAAGCTGTATTGGCTCTTCACATTTTTTTTGTGGCATTACTACAGAAATCCATAACATTGTGCCTTCACTTAGTTCACATATATCACAGGAACTTACTGCTCCCATGTACTGTATGTTAAACAAAAATTCTACAGACCTCAGTGGGCTCTGGGAAGACATCTATCTTGACCTTCAGAACACTTAAGGGTAGAGCCACAAAAATGTGTTACATTTTTAGCATTACATTATCGCCATTTTACGTTATCCGTAACGCGTATCCCCAAAGTTCCATTGAGTTACGATGTGCTCTCTTTCACATTAAAAATAGCTTTTGATACATTTTAACGGACGTCTGACTTACTCTATGCAAATCATATGGTAATGAGCAGTTAACCTAACAACAGCGATCCTCAGATCTGTTTTCGTGTTTGCGCATGGGAATAACACTACGATATTTAAAACCTTCCAAAAGCTGCCAACATCCAGACCGTGATTATCTTTGAGTTATTTATCGGAATAGCCTATAAGCAATGTACTGAGTATAGGACTTATCTTTTTAATTCCAAAAAGTGACATGTGTCATACAAAGATGTATATTATGGATCATATTTGAAACATATAATAAACTAGATTATGCTTTTTAGTGATATACAGTAAGTGATATGTTTATGTGAACTAATATGGAATATAATTTAATAATGACAGTATAAAGTATGAGTGTATAATGTATATCCATACATGTCTCAACATATTGATTAATATTTCATTTTTATTCATGTACAATTAAATAAATGAAGGAAGGACACTATAAATAATGGAAAAATTGAATGTGTTAAAATGTAACATTTCTCAATAATATAGTAAGATTTGTATTCTTTAATAACTAGAGATGGGCAAGTTTTTTGGCGGATCTCAAAAAAAGCGTTTTGCTGATTTTTTTTTATTATTATTACCAATACACTCCGCAGATTCCACAACCTGTTTGATTGCAGAATACACGGATTGGACTCTACAAATCGGTCCACGGGTTGTATCCAATGGCGATTTTTGATGAATCCGTGCGGATTAAAACCGGCCTAATCCGTATGCGGATTTTTACACCTTAAAACGGATTTTGGGTTTAAAATACGAAAACTATCTGGGAAACGAATTTGGACGGAGTCGCCCATCTGTATTAATAACGTGCATTAAAGTTTGACCAATGCTCATGTGCAATGTATTAGAAAAGTCTCACTGGAACATGAAATTCCCCGTTAATAGCGCTGACTTTGACGAATGGACACTATTTTTGCCTCTCATTAGCTTTGAGGATACAGTTAATACGACGAAAAATAACATCAGTTGCCAATTAACATAACGCGCTTTGTTAGCTCAAAAAATAAGGACTTCTGCGGATCTGCCCCTTAATATTTAAATTGCTAATATCACATTTTAACATTTTAAAAAATATCCTTAAAAAGCAAGAAGAGATCTTTATGCAAAAAAAGGTGGTCAGCATGGACTGCTGCCTTACATACTGTAATCTGTTTAGGTTTAGTGACAATTCTAAATCTATTCTAAATCAAGCAAAATAAATAACATAAAACATATCAATAACAAAGATGCAAAAAGAAAAATATGTGAATTAATATTTTATTCATTATTTTGGGAGAAAAAAAACATTACTTAATTGTTACATGAAAGCATAATTTTCATGGATTGAAAACTGGAAGTTTAAATGCTACAGAATTCCTTTGGTGCCATCAGTATGATTCATTCCAACAAGTAACACTATCAGTTTTAAGTAACACCTTTGTTCTATTGATTCCAAGCAGCAGGTTGATGCAATAGTTCTATGAATTCCATTTATTCTGTATTCCCTAAACTTCATGGTCTTTACTTGAAAAAGACATAAAGCCTGCACATAGCAAAATAAACAGTATTGGGTATTACTGATATATGTATGTATGTATGTATATGTATGTATATGTATATATATATATACAGTATATAGACATATGGACATATGTTACAGACAGCTTTTTTTTTTTTTTTTTTCCTCCCGAGAGGGTACACCCTCTCGCTCATCGGATCCCAGTCCACTTCAGTGGATAGGGAGCTTGCCTTTGGACTGTCCAACCGAAGTCAGACCCGCCCTCAGTGCACAGTTTCCCTGAAGGTTTCAGCCCGAAAGCCTAGTTCTCCAGGGACATTGATGCCTTCCTCCGTTCGGATTCAGGACATCCGTCTCTTCCTCCCTCTGGCCCGAGGCCCGCAAGGGAGTTCGCGTCATCTCCCCTCTTTCGAGGGTTGTGCGGGTGCACCCCAGCCCCGAAGGGCTGGTTGTTCGAATGCCATCCCCCCTTAGCCCGAAGGCTCAGGGGTTCTGTGGTCCGGGGCCTGGACACCACCTCTCAACGAGCTAGAGGGCCAAATGCTTGCCACAGACCTTTCCTACTGAAGCCCCAGATAGGATGGTACTGCATTTGGTCATAGCTGTGCAGGCCGAGAGGAGCATTCATATCGCCTTGATCTAAGCCAAAGGGCCAAGGCACCCACAGACAGCTGTTTCGACCTTGATGGGTCTCATCAGTGTGGGGTTGATTTTACTGGGAATGCAAGAGAGGCTTATGGGATAGGCCAAACCATACTACTGAGTTAAGTTATGGTGAGTAAAAAAAGTGACAAAAACCCTCCACAGGAAAGCAAATATGCAAATATAGCTGTATGCTCATCTGCATGTCTTAGGCAGGTCTGCAACCCCGCCTTTCCCCATTATCACCCAGCATACAGCACTTCCACTGCAGCAAGGGATTCTGGGAAATGACATGCAAATGAGCACACAGTGTCACTTTTTGCCGCAATAACCATTTTTAACATGGTTCCCTATAGGCTTAAGCTTGCTGCATGGTCACAGCTTCGAGCACAGCCAGGGTTAAGGTGCATACCCAGAAAACCACCCACAGACAGCTTTTTTTTTTTTTTTTTTGTAGCCCGGGTGGTGAAAAAGTGATTTCACCTCTAAAAACCGTGCTCATGGTCAAGTGAGACCAGGTGCGCAAAACTTGTGACTATAGGCTCCGGAGAGCTGCAAGTCCATGACATGGTCAGTCCTCTTCAGCCACGAGGGCCAGGAAAAGTCCTGATGTTACACCGACGTCGTCATCCGAAGAATCCGACGTCCATCCTGTTCCCTCCTAGTGCAGCAGACGCCGCAGGAGGGTCCAAGTCTTTAGGGCTTTCGGCTCACACCTACTCGCCCACCGCAGTCTTCTCCCGAGGGAATGGCGACCACTGACCAGCACACAGTCTTGCATTCTCCAAAGAAAATTAGGTGACTGATAACCCAAAAATAAAAAAACACAATCCATGGTGCGAGTGCTCCAGTGCGCTGTGCAATGCAGTGCAGGAAGTGCTCAGACGAAACGACAAAAAAAGGTGTGCACAAGTGCACGCCAGACCCGGAAGCCAGACAGCTTTTTTTTTTTTTTTTTCCTCACGAGAGGGTACACCCTCTCGCTCATCGGATCCCAGTCCACTTCAGTGGATAGGGAGCTTGCCTTTGGACTGTCCAACCGAAGTCAGACCCGCTTCAGTGCACAGTTTCCCTGAAGGTTTCAGCCCGAAAGCCTAGGTCTCCAGGGACATTGATGCCTTCCTCCGTTAGGATTCAGGACATCCATCTCTTCCTCCCTCTGGCCCGAGGCCCGCAAGGGAGTTCGCATCATCTCCCCTCTTTCGAGGGTTGTGCGGGTGCACCCCAGCCCCGAAGGGCTGGTTGTTCGAATGCCATCCCCCCTTTGCCCGAAGGCTCAGGGGTTCTGTGGTCCGGGGTCTGGACACCACCTCTCAACGAGCTAGAGGGCCAAATGCTTGCCACAGACCTTTCCTACTGAAACCCCAGATAGGATAGTACTGCATTTGGTCATAGCTGTGCAGGTCGAGAGGAGCACTCATATCGCCTTGATCTAAGCCAAAGGGCCAAGGCACCCACAGACAGCTTTTTGTTTTGAAAATTCTTTTATTATGCAGCGAATCTTTACAACAAGATTATAACAGTACATAAATCATTTTCCAAACGGAAAAAAAAACCGCGACGTTAACAACGGCGCAGTGCATATCCCACACAACTCACATACATTTTTATTAATGGTTTCCCCAAAAGTAAAAAAACTGTGACGAACACGGCGGTACAGTGCATTTATACGTATGCACCGCACCACAGACATGACATATCATACACACATTATCTCTAACTTTATTGCACAGAAAAACTTTTGGGGCGGGGGAGTAAGGGGGGGGTGGGGAGGGGGGTGTTTAGTCCTCCTCCTCAGGGCCGTCAAAGATGGAATAGTCCTTGAGCAGGCTGTGGAGCAGCCTGCGACAGTCCTGTACCGACATCCTCTTCCTCCCCTTGATCAAACGTTCCCTGGCGAATAGTAAAACGTCCTTGAAACAGCACATTAGACGCCAACCGGCTTCGATTGCGTCCTCTGTGTGTGTTCCTGTGAAAAGTCCGTGGAACACCGAGTAGTACGTGACGCACTTCCTCGGTATATAATCCTTTAAGTCAGTGTCCAGCGCGCGCAGCAAGGCCTGCGCAAAGGGGCAGTTCCAGAAGAGGTGTATGATGCTTTCCTCCACTGGGTTGCACCTGGGGCAGTGCCTCACGAGGCTGAGTTTACTCTGGTACTTGTCCGCATTCACAGGGAGTCCCCCGTGTATGGCCTGCCAAGCAATGTCTTTGTGTTTGTTCATTAGTCTTTTCGATGCCACATTCCTCCACACCGTTCCAAAGGTGTTGGGGTGGAGACCTGGGACCGATTCCATGATGTCTTTAGCCCTGATCATTTTGTAGATGACCTTGGGCTTCCACAGGTCTGGTTTTACTCCCTCCAGATTGTTCTGCCTCACAAACTTCTTCACGTCCTTGTAGAACCAGGGCGTGCGCCAGCTGTAAGGGATGGAGCTGTCCCACTTGTCCCACCCCAGTGCTCTCCAGAGCGGCAGGAGTAGGAGGCGGGACATGGAGTAGCCAGAGGAGTCTTTGTCGCAGTCTCTCAGGGTGATCCGCACGCAGTTGCTTACAAAGAAGGCGCGCAGCATAGTGGGGATGTCAGGGATTCCTCTACCCCCCTTGTGCGGCTCTTTGTACATCACCTCGCGCTTTCCCCTCTCAAACTTGGCCCCCCAGACAAAGCGGAACACTGCCATGGAGATCTCCTGGCAGGTTCTGGTCGAAGGCGGGTATGCCTGGGCCACGTACTGCAGGACAGGGAGGGTCTCGTTCAGCAGTACCAGCTTTTTCCCCTCAATGGTGAGGGGTCTGAGGCGCCACAATCCGATCTTCTGCTTCACCTTGTTCAGCCTCTCGTTCCAGCTCTTCAGGGCAGCGGCCTCGCTCCCCACACCAAACCAGACTCCAAGGATTTGAATGAGGCCTGCTCTGATGGGGAAGGGGAGGGGGTCGGCAGTCAGGTTCCAAAGCCCAAATAGCTTGGTCTCTGACTTCCCGCAGTTGACTTTTGCTCCTGAAGCTTTCCCGAAATCCTCGCACGTCTGGACCAGCGTCTTCACCGACCGGCTATCTGCGCAGAAGATGGTGACGTCATCCATGTAGAGCGAGCACTTCACTTCGCGTCTCTGGGGTCCTGGCACGATGATCCCTCTGACATCTGCGTCTCGTCTGATGCACTGGGCGAAGAGCTCTATACAACAGACAAAAAGGAGAGGTGAAAGAGGGCAGCCCTGCCTAACCCCTGAGAGGACAGGGAAGGGGTTAGTCTTCCATCCGTTCACGATCGCCACACTGCAAATGTCAAGGTACATCAGGTTAACATAAGAACAGAACATCTCCCCCATCCCATACTCACGCAGCACCCTGCCCATGAAATCATGGGAGACACGGTCAAAGGCCTTCTCCTGATCAAGGGTGACCAGGGCCGCGTGTACACGGCGGTCTTTGATGTAGTGGACTGTGTCTCTGATTAGGGCGAGGCTGTCTGCGATCCTGCGTCCGGGGATGCCGCACGTCTGGTCTGGGTGGATGATCTGGCTGATGACCTTCTTCAGTCTGTTCGCTAGGACTTTTGCTAGGATCTTGTAGTCCGCATTCAGGAGGGAGATGGGACGCCAGTTCTTGAGGTCGCACCTCTCCCCCTTCCGTTTGTACAAGAGCGTCAGCATTCCTTCCCTCAGCGTTGGGGGCATCCTACCTTCTGCTTCCATTTCCCTGTAAAGCTCGAGCAGGTCCGGGCCGATCAGGTCCCACAGCTTCGTGTATAACTCAGCTGGGATACCATCTCCGCCCGGCGTCCTACCCTTCTTAAAGGATTTGGTTGCAGCGTGGAGCTCCTCCAGCGTCAGGGGGGCGTTCATGGCTGCTTTTCCTGCCGGGTCGATGGTGTTTGTAATCCCTGACAGGAATTTGTCAGCCTGGTCTCGGTCTGATGCTTTTGGGGAGTAGAGGTCTTCATAGAAATCTTTCACGACTCCCATGACTTCCTCCTTCCCCTGCTGCACGTTGCCATCTTTGTCTCGCAGCTCCCTCAGGGGCATGTGGGCAGAGTGGAGTTTCTTGAAGAAGAAGGCATTGCATTTCTCCCCCCTCTCAAGGTTCTCCACCTTGGAACGGAAGATGATTCGTCTGGATTCCTCCTCAAAGTGCTTTTGCAGGCTCTCCTTGGTTTCCTCCAGGTCGTCATCCACGTTCCATCCACAGCGTTTGAGGTCATGCAGGGACTGCAGCTTGCGCTGCAGGCCCTCGAACTCCCCCTTCCTCTCACTCGCCAGGCGTCTGCCCTTTGCCTGCAGGAAGCAACGGATCCTTATCTTCGTGAATTCCCACCACTCTGCAGTGCTGGGGAAACAGGCCTTTTCTTCTTTCCATGCTGTGTATGCTGTTCTCAGCTCCTCCATGATCTCCTCCCTTTCCAGCAGTGCGCAGTTCAGCTTCCAGGATCCTGGCCCTGGGGGGAAACCTCCTCCCAGGCGCCCCTGGAGATGAATGGCTCTGTGGTCAGAGAAATGTACTGCGACCATGGAGTGCTGTCTGTGCTGTACCTGCTTGGTGGTCAACAGGAAGTCAATCCGAGAACGCACGGAACCATTTGGGTGGCACCAAGAGTAGTTTGCGGCGCCTGCTCCCATAGATCCTACCACGTCCTTCAGGGATGCCTCCCCAATCATCGCCATGAGTAGCCTGGACGTCACATCTATCTTTGATGATTTGCTGGGGGGCACGCGCCCCCCCACCTCAATCGTGCAGTTGAAATCCCCACCCGTCACCACTGCCCTGGAGGTTGCGAGCCAAGGACGAAGGTGCTGGAAAAGTTCCAAGCGCTCATTTCTCCGGGGGGCGGCGTACACATTGATGAGCCTAATCGGCTCCCCTGCCCACGAACCGTCTACGACCAGTAGTCTGCCGCAGACGAGTTCATTGACAGAATCAACAGTGAAACATCCCCCCCGGATCAAAATGGCTACACCCGCGTTCCTGCACCCATTCCCCCCAGACCAGTAGGAGGGGCCGTGAGACCACTGCCCGCTCAGGTGCCTGTAGGATCGAGAAAAAGGTAAGGCACATTCCTGTAGCATATACACATCACATTTCTGTAAAGAAAGGAATGTTAGTACTCTGGCACGTCTCATCCGCTCTCCTATGCTCCTTACGTTAATGGAGAAAATGTTAAAAGACGCCATTAGTTTGGGGATAAAGGGTTGGACAGACTTGCAGTGATACTAGTTACCATCCTCACTGGCATGGGTGGTCTTGTTGATCTCCTCGCACAGCTGGTCTAGCAGATCCATGGTTTGCCCAAGGTTGTCATGGAGGAGGAGGGTCTCTGCTGCCTCTCGCCCCTCTCTTATGAGCTCTTCCACGGTCACTTGTGTCTCGCTAGGAGGCTGTTCTAAAATGGCCGCCTGCTCCTCTGCAATGGCTGCCTCCTGCATCTCTGCTTCCTCCTCCTCCAGGTCGCTTTCAAGGTCACTGTCAGCGTCGCTGGAAGTGGGTGAGTCGCCGATTTGCATTTGGGCTCTCTTCTGCTCCAGCCCCTGGTGCGGGCTATCCGTCTCAGGGGCTCTCCTCTTTATTCCCTGCTTCTCCGTTCCGGTCTGGGCTATGGGGGCGGTATCTGTAGCAAGGGAGGAAGAGGGAGGAGGTGCAACAGCCTCAGGGCTGGGGAGAGGTGTTACAGAGGGAGGGGCTGCAGCCTCATGGAGCGTGGGGGGGGCTGCAGTGGAGGGTTGGGAGGAGGGGGCAAGGGGTGGTGGGTGGGCGGGGAGGGTTGGGGTAGGGGGGAGGGTGGGGGTTGCAGCAGCAGTGGGTGTGGGAGGGAGTGTTGCTGCAGGGGTGAGGGTGGGAAGGGGTGGGGTGGGGGCTGCTACTGAAGGGGCAGCGGGCTCAGGAGCCGCAGCGGGCGCTGCTTGGGTGGCCTCCTTTTCCCTTTGCTCCTTCTGATACTTACCCCCTTGTGCCTTTACGGGTTGGTTTGCAGGGGGCTTCTTGGCTGCCTTCTGGGTTGCTGTCAGGGGCGCGCCAGGTGTCGCGCCTTTCGCCGCAGCCTCTGCGTAGCTCCTGACCCTCAGCTGGCAGTCCCGGAACATGTGGGTTGTCTCTCCGCACAGGTCACAGGTTTTCTGGCGGGGACAATCCTTAGTTTCGTGTCCGGTGTTCTTGCAGTTTCTGCAGGCTTTCAGGGTGCACTGTTTCCACTGATGCCCCAGGTTCCCGCAATTACCGCAGGTCTGGGGCTGGTCAGGGTAAAAGATCCTCCCTGAGCTGCCCGCAAGTGAAAAACTGGGAGGGAGGTGGTGCAGCCGATCTGCCGCTTCTGGATTTGGCCACAAGCGAACTACCATGCTCCACTTTCCCACCCAGTACCCCAACTTGTCCTTGATCCTGCTCGGCTCCCTCACCACGGTGCAAGAGCGCCGCAGAAAGGTAGCAATATCCTTTCCAGGGATATGGGGGTTCCTCACCGTCACAGTGATCCTCTTCTCGTCCCTCTGGATAGGGCAGTTCACGTCGAACTCTGAGAAGGGGACCTCCTGTTTCAGGGTCTGGAAAGCCTCCCAGTACCTCCTGCAGGCTCCCGCCGTGGCGAATGTGACAAAAAACAGGCCACCCCTGAGGTCCTGGATGCTCAGGATCTCGTCCGGAGTAAAGCCTGCTTTGCTCACCAGCTCCTTGGCAAAGGTCTCAGCGTCCAATAGAGGGCGCTGTCCGTCGACCTCCCTCAGCTGCATCACCACTGTCTGCCTCATCCAGGGTTCCAGGCGGGGGATCCTCCTGTTGCTGCTGCTCCCAGCTCCAGGGTTGGAGCTGGGGCCGCCGCTGCTGGTGCTGGCAGTGGGGGTGAGGCCGCTGGGGGTGGCAACGTCGCCTGAGCCGCTGGAGCTGGTTGCCGCTGGGCCTCCTCCGTCCGTCTCCTGGCTGCTGGGGACCATCTCTGGGGGTGCCGTGTGCTTCTCCTTCTTTGTCATCTTCTTCTTCTTCTCCTTGTGCAGGGTGGTCCCGGCGGGCTCCATGGCGACCTCCATCCTCTTGATCTTAGCCAAAAACCCACCCACAGACAGCTGTTTCGACCTTGATGGGTCTCATCAGTGTGGGGTTGATTTTACTTGGAATGCAAGAGAGGCTTATGGGATAGGCCAAACCATACTACTGAGTTAAGTTATGGTGAGTAAAAAAAGTGACAAAAACCCTCCAAAGGAAAGCAAATATGCAAATATAGCTGTATGCTCATCTGCATGTCTTAGGCAGGTCTGCAACCCCGCCTTTCCCCATTATCACCCAGCATACAGCACTTCCACTGCAGCAAGGGATTCTGGGAAATGACATGCAAATGAGCACACAGTGTCACTTTTTGCCTCAATAACCATTTTTAACATGGTTCCCTATAGGCTTAAGCTTGCTGCATGGTCACAGCTTCAAGCACAGCCAGGGTTAAGGTGCATACCCAGAAAACCACCCACAGACAGCTGTTTCGACCTTGATGGGTCTCATCAGTGTGGGGTTGATTTTACTGGGAATGCAAGAGAGGCTTATGGGATAGGCCAAACCATACTACTGAGTTAAGTTATGGTGAGTAAAAAAAGTGACAAAAACCCTCCACAGGAAAGCAAATATGCAAATATAGCTGTATGCTCATCTGCATGCCTTAGGCAGGTCTGCAACCCCGCCTTTCCCCATTATCACCCAGCATACAGCACTTCCACTGCAGCAAGAAGCTGTGACCATGCAGCAAGCTTAAGCCTATAGGGAACCATGTTAAAAATGGTTATTGAGGCAAAAAGTGACACTGTGTGCTCATTTGCATGTCATTTCCCAGAATCCCTTGCTGCAGTGGAAGTGCTGTATGCTGGGTGATAATGGGGAAAGGCGGGGTTGCAGACCTGCCTAAGACATGCAGATGAGCATACAGCTATATTTGCATATTTGCTTTCCTGTGGAGGGTTTTTGTCACTTTATATATATATATATATATATATATATATATATATATATATATATATATATATATATATATATATATATATATATATATATATAACAATTTGTCAAATAAATAGTGCACACTCAGCTGGTAAGTGCCTTTTAAGGCAATATCCATGCTGGATAAAGCAAAAGTAATATAGGAAAAATCAAAACCTCAGTAATCAAATTATCAGCACTGGACAAATGAAGAATATATAAAGGCTTTTATTTAACCCATAAAACACACATGACGTTTCGGTCCCCAAAGGGACCTTCCTTATAAATATAACACAAACAATAAAGGCTGTGTAATTATCCTCCTATATTACATCCTTTGATCCTGGAAACTTGTTGGAACGTTTCCAGGTTTGTTTCTTAACCTCCTCCCCCACCAGGCAATGTCTGAGTGCAGGGGATCTCAACTCCAGTCCTCAAGACCCCACAACAGGTCAGGATTTCAGGATATCCCTGCTTCAGCACAAGTGACTCAATTAGTCCCAGCTACAGCAGAGGTGGCTCAATCAGTGCCTGCTTCAGCACAGGTGGCTTAATCAGTGGCAGTCCTTGACTGAGCCACTGATTGAGCCACCTGTGCTGAAGCTGGGATATCCTTAAAACCTTACCTGTTGGGGGGGGGGGAGGGCGGGGTCCTGAGGATTGGTGTGGAGAACCCCAGTCTTAGGGCTTAACCAGCTAATCACTCTTTTACATTAAATAAAATTGCATCCCGTGTGCTAGGGAAGTAATTGACTGTAACCATTTTTGAATGTCCATTACAACCTGTTTCCTATTATGAACTCATCATAATTAGAGCAACAGTGATGCAACACGGTCCCTTAGTTATTTATTTTTTAGATTGAGGACTTTAGAAGAAAATGTAAAAATAATCAGCTACCTAAAACAGCTAAAATGTCTCTTACTTCACATTTGCAGGTAAATTGTTTGCGCATCTTGCATGACTGTGAGATACAAATTGCAACCTTTTTCGAGGGTTACTCATTAGAATTTGATAGGGCTGATCTGACACTACTGCACAAATACCCAGAGTCACCAAAGCGCATTCCGCATGCAGGGCCAAAACTCCTATTGAGTCCTATTGAATGGATATCTGCACTATCAGGCTTTAATGAATAACCCCCTTTATAGTCATTCCAATTCATAATTGAGTTCCTTTTCTAACTCTGAAACGTAGACATGTTTCATTGTATCGCAATTTTACATATAACTCAATGGCAATGCTGACACAGCATAACTATGTAGCACAACAGATCATGAAACAACAATCAGTGATGTGGGTTAAATTGTCGTTTTAAAAAGCCTTTTACTTCGACACTTCATGTACATTTTTGCGGTTACTGCATTTTTTTGTGTCCAGATAATGGGCAACATCTGCAGGAGAATAATGCAATTTAACATGTTTGCTGTTTCTGTAGACATCTTCTGAAAACAAAGATGCATTACATCAGCTTCAGCTTCATGAGTGATATATGGCACTGCAAATATTACATTCATACAGAGTGTGATGAGAGTTGAGAATTTACTATGGACATCATTGACTGTAACATTTTTTAAGATCAGTACTCAAAGGTCTATAAATTGTTTGAGGTTATATTGCTCATAAATGCATATAGTGCTTTAGAAATATATTATGGGATATGCCAGTTCCGGGATTAGAAATTGGAGTTTTTATGCAGTCCTGTCTGTCTAACTGGTTATAGAGCTAAATGTATATTACGTTCCTCATAACCAGACCTCATGGTAAAAGAAGATGGAAAAGGGAATGACCAAAGTAGCAAAGTCACTTCAGTTTTTATAAAGCTTATATCACAGGTTCTCAACTCCAGTCCTCAAGCCCCCACCAACAGGTCAGGTTTTCTGGATATCCCTGCGTCAGCACAGGTAGCTCAAAAATCCCCGCGGTGACGTCACCAACCCGGAAGTGCTTGCACGGAGGGGAGAGAGAGAATCCAGCTGGCGTGGAGCTCCGCTTTGCTACGGCACTGTATGGGACAGCAACACACGGTGTACCCGTGTTTTGGGAGTAGAACTTTCAAAGGCTTCCTACCTACCCTAACAGGACCCTGTACCAGAGGCACCAGTGTCCAGATCCATGCGAGGACATCTGTTCCGGTTTCCTGTGGCGCTTGGGTAACATTATCCCGAAACTGCTTGTTATACACCTTATTGATGTACGCACAATACTCACCTTAATATATTTTATGTCAATATAACTTTTATCACACTATGAGCGTTTTGCGCTGTGTCTTTTCTGTTTTTATCTGCTAGTTGTAGGGGGTCCCTGAGCCCCCCCTCCATCGCAGCTGTAGACGCTCTGTTCAAGGTCACGTAATTTATATTATTACTCATCACGTCACTTTATAACACTAGTTGCGCACTTTTTCTTTTTTCACTTAGCTCAAAAAGTGGCTCTGTCTTCAACTGAGCCACCAGTGCTGAAGCAGGGATATTTTGAAAACCTGACCTATTGGGGGGTCTTGAGAACTGGAGCTGAGAACCCCTGTCTTAAATAGTAGTCAGCTGTCTCTAGGTTCTTCTTGTTACCAATTATGGAGTACCATTGAAGGAAAAAACTTTGAGGTTTTAAAAGCTCTGCCCAATATAATTTCATATTCTGTATGGAGGACTCTCAGGTGGTTCCCCTAAAAGTCATTACAAACCTACACTGAAGCTACACGTGAACCCATATTGATACTAAAACTTTGAATGTCTGGAATGATGATGAAGATATCTGTTTTTAAACTGATAAAGAAAGCCCTGGACTTGTAAGGAAGGAGCGACATGACATGAGGCCATGGGGCCCCTCCCCTAAGGTGCCATGATTTCAGACTAGGGGGAGGGGTTAAGTAAGGGGTACTTAGGGCAAGCGGAAGGGATCCTAGCATCCTCTTCTATGATCTACTGGGGCAAAGTCACATTTTCCTGGTTCCTGATTTCTGGTATCCTGATCCAGTGCTATGGCTGCACGGCACGGAGGGAGAAAGACAAGGTCTGAAGACCCAGCGGAGGTGATGATGATGGAGACTCGTGGATGAGCCAGTGAAGCAGGAGGCACGGCGGTGCGGTCCCGACTGGCTGCTCACTCACGTGCTCATGGCGAGGCAGGGATTTTGGCTGGAGGGATCGCCCAGTGGAGGGGAGAGGCAACAGCAGAGGTGGCTGAGGAAGGTAGAAAAAGTGGAATTTTATTTTGTGGTTTTTCAAACTAACGTTGATCAGGAATTTTTGGGGTCTACAGATTTCTTCGGGGTGGGTTTGGGAGGGGTAGCGCCGTTGGGTGTAATTAGCGTAGTGGGACGATTTCACATTTGTTATGATCATCTTCCGGTCAGGTGGCGGATGGTAGATTCTGCCACGTTGGGAGCTGGCGTGGAATCAGTCGATTAGTGCAAATTTAATCAGCAGGCGAATTTTGGGTATATGGTATTATGGCGTGTGTTTATTAGGAATGGGAGAGGGGTCCAGCTCGAGGCATGGGTAAGTCAGGAGGTCTCGTTGTAAGAAGGAATATTCATTTGGAAAAAGCTAAAAGAGAAAGAAATCACACTGAAGGGAAGGATGTGTCACTCATCGCAATAAATAGGTTAGAGCTTTATAAATTTGTCAAGTTTATACCAAAGGAAATTTTTTAAAAGGGTCATAATTTGAATGTGAACTATGTAAAACAGTGGAAAAAGGGGTAATTTAATCAAATATTTATTTAATCAAAGCATAGCAGATGCGGCAATCAACAACCTCACAACACACAGACAGGAGACAAAAATGTTGTCTAGGGTTTCAAAAATGTTGGCAGAGACACAATATGATCTTATATGGTGGGTAAAATCAGAGACCAGGTAGGGAAATTGGGTATAATTCAGTGAGAATGTCCAAAAGGGGCAATTATTTTTATTGATCATTTTTATATGGCTAGAACAGCGGTGCGCAATCGGGGGTTGCGACCCATAGGGGGGGGCACGAGACTAATTGTGGGGGGCGCGGGGTTTACAGAGGCATTTAAATTAAGTGCCGGGGGAGCTTCAGGGCCTCTGTAAACCTGACTTACCTTGGATCCGGCGGCTTCTTAGACGCGTCACCATGGCAAAGCGCCGTCAAATGACGCCGCGAGGTCATGTGACGTCACCTTCCTATGGCAATGTGACGACACGCCGCCGGAGTCGAGGTAAGTGGGGGTGGGAGAGGGGGAGGAGGGGCGGAGAGAGGGGAACAACCGGCAGGGGGGCGCAGGGAAAAAAGTTTGCGCCCACCTGGTCTAGAAAACCAGTGTCAATTTAGTTATTCGCTAATCAAATTGCCCTTTCCCTGGAAGCAAATCAGATGTGTGCCCGAACTAGGTCTCTTTTCTCCTTTTGTTCTGATACAGTACCTATCTCCGAAACCCGCTGTTGCTAGACCTATACTAGGGGTGGCCAACTCCAGTTCTCAAGAGCTACCAACAGGTCAGCTTATCAGGATATCCCTGCTTCACCTCAGGTGGCTCAATCAGTGGCTCTGTCAGAATGATTGAGTCAACTGTGCTGAAGCAGGGATATCCTGGTAACCTGACCAGTTGTGGCGCACGAGAACTGGCCACCCCTGGCCTTGATGAATACATGTCCACAGAGAACCTCAGCAAAGGATTGAAGCTGAACCATGGTGCATCTTACCTAACATAGTTTATTGTGAATCTGTATAAACTTATATGCTTCTTTTCACAATCCAGTTTTCAATAACCCCCCTTCCCCCCCAACAGGTCAGGTTTTCAGGATATCCCAGCTTCAGCACAGGTAGCTCAATCAGTGGCCCCGTCTTCGGCTGAGCCACTGATTGAGCCACCCGTGCTGAAGCTGGGATATCCTGAAAACCTGACCTGTTGATAGCTCTTGAGGACTTTAGTTGGCTACCTCTGACCTAATACATTGTATCTAGGTTGTATGCATTTAAAGCTGGAGTTTAAACCTTGATGTATATGGACATTTTGTTGTTAAGTTCTCTTGCTGTGAATTGATTGGTTTTGATATAAAGTACGTTTATGAATCAGAAATGTCTCAGGGTCTGATTTAATGCTTTCATACTGTTTTGTTTGCCCTGTACTTCGAGATTCATCTAATGTGAAAGAGAAAAAAAAAAACTCCTTGAGAATTAAATTACCAAAAACAAACAAAACCTTTCTACCCTGACTTGCTTGACGAATATCCTTTATTTTATCAACCTTTCTTTAAACAGGTTTTTGCTAGCAATATATATATAAGTATTTAACCTTTTAGGAATTCTCCTTGGAAAACTTTAATGTTGTTGATGGGTGATTAAATCTCTGCCATATTGAAAATTCGATTTGCACTCTGCTCTTTGAATTACATGTAGCGTATTCCTTGCGAAAATCTCTCATACAACAGAGAACTCGCATTTTGCAGTCCCAAATAGTCTAGTTGACTTCCAAGGAGAATTGGAGAGAGGTAGCTCTGCAAGAGATTAAAACGGATACAGCATGTGTATGACAAGTTGTGAAAGGACTAGAATATACGTACAGTAGGTCAACACATTTTCTTTTCATTCCGTCTGCTCATTCTTGGTCCACCACTTTCCTTCTTTATTGTTTGACTTTTTCGTTTTTCTGCCAACCTTCTCTTGAGGTCCGTGATAGTCAATTGTGATTCCAGACAAAGATGTGAAAAAGATAAAGACAACAAATACAGAATCTTAGCAAGCTCAAGACTCAAACCCCTCAGTATTATATATTTCTATATGTAATAATGTCAACTGGAATGCCACTGGGAAAGTGACCGCAAAATACAGCACTGAACAATGATTCTTCAGTGCTCATCCAATGTGACTAATTTATTATTCCTCTCATAAGTATGCGTCATTAGGTCCAATTTTTTGGCCAAACATGTTGAGCCTGCAACCACGCCAAGAGTGACTCCTTCAGTAGGTTCCTACTCCAGCAATGTTAGACGGTGTCCTTTGTATTTCCTCCACTGCATAGAGAAAAGAGGACACACAACAATTATATTGTCACTAGCATGGGAGGCGTGGCATGTATGCAGTGCATGCAGGATTTAAATTTAGATGCACTATATGCGCTGTGTGGTGTAAAAAAGCCAGAAGTGCCCTAAGAAATAGTGAAAAAAATCTAAACAATAAAGTAGAAGAAAAAATATACTTCCCAAGCAGTGTCAGAATTTAAAAAAATGGTGCCCTTTGGCACTTATTGTACCAACATAATTCGCAGAGCAGTACAATGCGGGAGGACGGACAAGAATAACACATACTATACGTACAACCGAAGACATAAAGAAACCATAGAGGATGAGGTTGCTGCTCCAAGGAGCTTACAATCTAAGACAGGAGTCTTCAAGGTCCACCAACAGGTCAGTTTTTAAGGACATCCCTGCTTCAGCACAGGTGGCTCAATCAGTGGCTCAGTCTTCGATTGAGTCACCTGTGCTGAAGCAGGGATATCCTTAAAACCTGACCTGTTGGTGGACCTTGAAGACTGGAGTTGGCCAACCCTGACCTAAGAGGAATGGGAGAGTGATGACTCAAGGCTAGATAGGGGTATAAGGCCATTTTAGCATGGTATTAATCGTAGGCGTGTCAGGAGAGTGCCGTAGGGTCTCTTTAAAGAGGTGGGTTTTGGGGAACCTTAAAACATGTGAATGGTGGGGGAGCCTGATGGAGCACGGTTAGGTGTTCCACAGTTGGAGAATATGCAGATTTCTTCATCTGTACAGTAGAAGGACTTTTTTTTTTTTATAGTCATGCGTATTTCATAGTAGTTATTCAAGCACGGAGGTAAATTAAAAAAAATATAGCCAACAAATTAGAATTTTCCTAATTTAAAAGAAAACAAAAAGGTTTATTTGTCCAATGTACTTGAGTACTTTGCATTTATTCATAGGTACTGCCATTCATCTAATGTCACTTAGCAATGGCACAGTATGTAAATTCACAGTAAAATAATTGGATAGATAACCACGCTGAATTTGTACAGTATCTGTCCATCTGGTCTGCTAATGTTAAGGCATAATTACAAATATGTGAAAGCATCTTTGAAAAGGTTAAATCAAACCTGTTATAATGAGTTGATAAAAGCTTTAGAGCTATTGTTTTCTGCTTTTTTTTAAATCTATTATTACTAATATCAAGTGAAAGACAAAAGAAAAGAGAATAATTCTGAAACACGTGTAACCCTTCTTGCCCGGCTCTTAAGGTGTTAACATCATAATAGACTATTTATACTGTATGGCTGTTCTCAGCATCTCGTACCTGTGCAGGGTGCAGGCTGGGTGTACATATGCAGATAGGGCTGCTAGGTGTCCAGTATTGAACAGGTCTGTCCTGTATTTGGCAACACTGTCCAGTAAAAAATTAGAGGTTATAATGGATGTTTATGTGTCCAATATTACCTCTCTGGACATAGTGACCTGTCTGGCTTGGAAGGCCGTGGGTTATCCCTGTGCAGGAAGAGAGCAAGGCTGTTGCTAGGGGGCTGGGCAGCTTCCTCCATCCTGATTGGCTGGATTACCCAGCAGCAGCAAATCAGGAGGAGGTGTCAGGAGCCTGGGGGTGGGGCCAAGGAGAAGAAAAAAACAGCATGGAGCAAAGAGATTTGTGAGTGAGTCTCAAGCCCATCATACCATTGTGTCCAGTATTTTTGGAGAAGCTACCTGGCAACACTATATGCAGATGTTAGAAAGGAAACTTTACAGTACAAAGAGCTTTATATACTGTACATCTGTTGATAATGCTCCACATACAAGGGAATGCTTCACATTGACATTAACTGGTATTAAATAATATAGTTTCTCTGTGCTTCTTACCTTGGAGCTCACTCCTACACTAGGCAGGTACTTAGGCTTTTTTAGGATTCATCCAGTTTGTAGCTGTCACTCATACTCTGAGGAGGTACTTACTGTGTACTTGTGTCCTTTTCTAATGTATATTGTCAATTTCTACAGGGCTGGCTTGATGGTGGTTCCATTGGTGCAGCCAAGTCCTGCGCTAACCGAAGCCCCGTGCTCTTCCCCACAACATTTAAACTGTTTGCCTCTGTGGGGCCTCTGTAAGTGCCTCTTACATTCTCGTCCGGCTTCTCCTTCTGCCTCTTCTGATAGTGACGATGCGTCGCCATGACAACGCAGTGTCAAATGGCGATGTGTTGCCATGACAACGTGACGTGGCAATGCCACATTGCCATGACAACGTTACGTGGCAATGTCACATTGCCATGACTGCGCAACATTGTGACGTCGTAGAGATGAGGAGCATGACGGAATGCCGGAGAGAAGGTAAGAGGTCCCGCACTCTCCCCTGGGACCGAGCCCCTCCCCTGGCACCGAGACCCTCCCAGCCCCGCTTATATGGCTTCCTCAATGCTCATGTATCTGGTGGACCCTGGTTGCGTGACACACTCTATTCTTGGGGATCAGTATCCCTTTACTGTGGACGGCATTATTCCTCTACCACGTAACAGATCGGGAGTTTACTAAGGACATATCAGTGGGAGTACACTATCTTCAGGGATCAGTATCCCGTAACTCTGTGCATCATCTAGCTCGTTTATAACTACAGTATTGGATTTGGGCTTCACTAGGGACTCTCCAGTTGGGCCCATTCCAGCTATGCTTAAAAGATTATACTATGAGAACTCCCAGTTGAGCACTTGCCTCTCCTGGTCAGAAAACAATCTCTGTGCATTACTGTGGGCTGTATCAGTAAAGGGCACACTCCCTAATTGCAAACAATAAGGTGACAGGGCATCTTTACTACACATAACTATACACTCAAACCTACAGTATATACATAACTTAAGGTGAGGCCCTCTCCAACTGCTACACCCATGGAACCTGATTCTAGAACACTGGGTGGCGTTATATATATCCTCCCATCTCCATACGGTGACATCACTTGTCACAATACCTACGGGAGATGGGCTATCCTTTCTGCAAGTCATCTTATATCACATGAAGGGGAAAGGAGTGACTGTGTAACCTCACAGAGTTAACCCTCTAGGATTCCTAACCCCTTGACTACAACTAGTCCTTAGCAGGGGGGCTACACATGGAATTGAATTTGGGGAAATGAAAGTTTAGTAATACATTGTATTAAGTAAAATAAAAAAAATTTAGTTTGAAAATTAATAGTAGATGATAGTGGGTTGGATTAGAGGAGAATCATAAAAAATACAGTGCAAAGCAAAAAAAAAAAAAAAAAAAATATATATATATATATATATATATATATATATATATATATATACAGTGTTCGACAAACCTATACATTTGCTCGCCCCGGGCGAGTGGATTTAACCCCCGGGCGAGTAAATATTGGCCCAAGCAGCACACTTTTGGTACTAGGTGGCGAGTAGATTTTTTTGTGTGGCGAGTAGATTTTTTGGTGATTTGTCAACCACTGTATATATATATATATATATATATATATATATATATATATATATATATATATATATATATATATATATATATATTATTTAAATGCATACGAGAAAAGTGTACTCTGCGGAATGAAGCCATTTTGCATTACTGCATGTAGAATACACTTATTTTTCACTTGCAATTCTGTTCACCTTGCGTCCTTTAATTATATGTGCCATTTAAATAGGTTAAGCATAAATTGACCCAAAAATGGCAGTTTCCAGTAATGCAATTTGCAATTCAAAAGAAATTTTAATAAACTTTGTCCATGATAAGAACATTTCCAATTTCACTAACATGAAATGAACTGTATTATTTACATTAACTTTTGTGTATACAGTACATTAACTGTATTTTATGTTTTCTTTTGTTGGCTCATCTAACTAGAATGTGTTAGTTTGGTACTTTTATGTGGTGGATGAGAATATGTATTCCTTTTTTATTAGGAATTGACTTTGAATTGCATATTTTTTTCTTTCACATAGTACAGTATCATGCAACAGAACTTTAATAGGACATATTGCTTTTACATTAACCCTGCACTGCATAGGTTTGTCTAGTTACCAGATTGCTGTGGATGAGACTATTGCCGGATTGTCAAGTATTCGTGCAGGTAAATAGGAAATCTATATGCAAGTTTGGTGCAGTATAAAGACTTCCTTTTTTGTAAGGATGCCTAAAGGCAAGATCATCCAGAAACACACTATTTGATAGATAATTAGTTGAAGTCACAGTGGTACATAATGCATTTATGATACAAAATGCATATGCTGTTTTGTGGCTTTTCAGAACTTAATAGACAGAGCCTATAACACACCAGCAACATCTGTTTGACTTATTTAGACAAACATACTGTAATGGCTTATACTGTATTTATTCCATAATACACCTTACAGTAACAGAAGAAACCTTCATGGCTAGGGAAATGACCATAAGGTATCTTTCAGCGCTGGGAGGTGATGTCTTGAATAGCACCACTTAGAGAAAATGGGCCAATATGTATAGCATGTGTTAATATAGTCAAAAAAATAGTTTTCCTAATGTGGTGTTTATAGATTACCAGTGCCTAATTAGCCATAATATTTGCATTTTCAATTGGTACTAAATTGGTGTTTTATTTTTCACCTTTCCATGTTACATCAACTTGATCAGGAAGAGTGTATGGAAATGTGATCATTGTAGTGTAACCCAGAGTTTCTTTTGTCTGGAGATGGGGTTTTTTCCTCTGTATTCAGCTCTGTAACACATTGTTTTGCTTTCACTGCACAGGTAATTTTTCATCTTGAAGTAAAGTCCTTGAGGAACATCCCCTGTCTCATGCAGAAAGAGAGCATTTTTTTAAGGAAAGCCATAACAGAGATGCTGCATTATAAAATACAGCAAAGACAATATCAATAGCATTGCAATGAAACAGTCATGTTTGACTGTCCCTCACAAAGCTGTATATCTTTAGTGCTTTGTATGCTTAAATATACAGTATATAGGTTCACATTGATGTCCCCGATCTAATTACTTACAGTATCATTACTTTACAAACATTTTTCTTATCAACATTGGGAGGTTACTGGAGGTGCATTATTCATAATTTCTTGTAATTAATAATAATACTGTATTATTGTCAAATAATAATGAATAAATATAAACATTTCATAATTTCATCTCCAAATTCTCCTTCCCTATGATCAGTTTTGATAAACATTTGAGGGGCTTCTGTATATGGGCTATTTATTAAATGATGATAATGCTATTAGGGCACTATCTTGGTTTAATAACTATCCCTCTTTATTTGAAAGTACAGTATATGGGTTACAAAACTGGAGCAAACAAATTTAGTGTTTGTTTGGAAGCCTTTTTTGTGCTATTTAAAGCAGTTTGCCATAAGAGTATGAAGCTAATTATAAACACAAGGTAACCACATGTTTTTTTTTGTGCTATCAAATTAAGTGATAATCTTACATCTCAGCCCTAATTTCTCGCTATACACATCCCAACCCTTTTGGGTCTAAAGCCACCTTAAACCTTTCTCACTGACTGCCCCACACCTCTGGAATGCCCTTCCCCTCAATATCCAACAAGCACCCTCTTTATCCACCTTTAAGACCCATCTTAAAACACACCTTCTTAATGAAGCATACGACTAGCTCTGTGGCTGATACTTTGCACATCATACATAAACCATGGTCCCTTGCAGACTCACTTACCAGAACGCCCTCCTACTGTCTCTGTACGTTCCACCTACTTACCAATTCGATTGTAAGCTCTTTGGGGCAGGGACTCCTTTTCCTAAATGTCACTTTTATGTCTGAAGCACTTCTTCCCATTATGTGTTATTTGTATTTTGTGTTATTTATATGATTATCACGTGTATTACTGCTGTGAAGTGCTAAGTACATGAATGGTGCTACATAAATAAAGATATAAATACTGTACTGTACATACATACAAGTGGCATCCGCAAATAAGTAGTTTTTAAATAAATCTCTTTATAGCACTTGAAATGCCATGAATAATATTTTATTTTTTTGTAATATTCTGTCTCTGATTTTTCATTCGTTATCCAGATTTCACCTTTTCACCTATCCATTCTCTTATTCTCTTACATTTTGTTGTTTTGTTTATTTTTCTTGACTGTCTAGTGTAACATCAGTCTTTATTCACAAATGGTGAATGTGGAAAAAAAAAAGATATGTTAAATAGAGGTGTAGAATGGATACCATTGTTTGGGAGTGGAAGTCTTAATATATTATTCAAATAGCTAAGATTCCATGGGGATTTAAATGTCAACAAGCCCACCTTGAAACAAATTCACCAACTAACAGACAACCATTGCAGAGAGCAGAAAACAGGTGGCAGGTGGCAGGAGAGAGTCTGGTTGATTAAAAGGTGGTGCAGCTGTTACAGGAAGTCCTTCTGCAGCAGGGCTGGCCTTAGGCTTTGCGGGGCCCAAAACGGCAATGTTGGCAGCACCCCCCCCCCCCCCCCCACTGTAAAAAAAAAACCCTGGAAGTAACTAGACAAGCAGACCTTCTCTGACAGCATTACAGCGTCTCCCACTGCGGAGAAGATAAGAGCGCACGTGTGCACACACACATACCACACACACCACACACACCACACACATCACACATACCACACACACCCCACCTCCCACCCACCTCTTTGCCGGTCCAGGATCCAACTTCCGACCAGAGGGGGGAGTTGGAGGAGGCGAGGAGGGGTAAGGCAGTACACGCTCTCTTCCAGCTCCCTCCTCTGGTTGGGTGAAAGTTGGATCCCGAAGCCGACAGGAGGGAGAGGAGGAAGCGTGAGGACCCCCGGAGGTGCAGGGACAAAGGGGGGCACCTTGCCCTAGGCAAACCCTGGCCCCAGGTATCGTGCTTTGCAGTAGTCTGGCCGTGAAGACACAAAAGCATGAACCAGGATAGGGAAATCCTCTGGGGAAAGCAAGTGCTTTATCCTCTTTTCTATGTTTCCTCAGGCGAAAGAAAGAGGAATGAGTATTTTATAATGTTCGAAACCTGATGTTTAGGCGACACACAATCAAAGACAACCCCACGATTCCACATACAGTATGCTCAAAGTTCAGCAGATGGAAACCCCAAAGCTCAGTTGGTTAACCCAGCTGCTGTCTTGTTTTCCTCAGACAGTAAGCTCATACACTAGCACCTCGGTCTTATTAGAATTCAACCTCAACCCACTGGCACTCATCAAGTCTAGCAGCTTAGTGACACATTGAGAACTGATAGTGGGTCCTACCCGGTACATAGGACAAGTAGAGCTGTGTGTCTTCTGCATAGCAGTGATAACCAAGGCCCTAGCATTTGATAATGTCACCCAATAGTATCATGTACACCAGGGCTCTTCAACTTGCTCTCCAAGTGGTCCAGATCAGAAAACATACTGGAGGATTAGAAGGGCTACAAGCTTATTGTATTGTAATTTTAAAGAGTAAAGAGAGAGAGGAACTCCAGTGGTCTTCCAAAAATAGAAAATGTATTACAGTGCGATCAACATTACGGTCCTCTTGCGAACCTTTGTGAAGATACATTTTAGATACATTTGAAAATTATTATTTAAAAAAAAATTTTTTGCAAGCATTTACATCCTCTGCACCATGTATATCTTGATTACATTACTCATGAAGATACGCTCTATGACCTGCCAATGCTCCCATGGTCCACAACATCAAATATTGCACAAGGATCAAGGAGGACTAGAATAGAGAAATCAACTTTCACCACCAAAAAAAATATACTTTTTGATCTGTCTCTGTTGTGTGTCTGTTTTAATAGTTTCTAGTGTGGTGTTCAGTTCTTGTGTGAATTTCATATAGTCCATACGGTTGTTCCTTTGGTTAAATTCTTTTAATACAGAATTTATTTTTTCTTGTAATTTGTCTACTGTCGATAGGATGAGATCCAGACTACATTTGTTGAGAATTCTGCGCCGGTTTTCAAAGTAGTCTGTGTTATGCTTGCACAAGATACAGCAGGTTGTAGTTTGATCGTAATCTATTCCAGAGATGCTCAACTCCAGTGCTCAAGACCCCAAACAGGTCAGGTTTTCAGGATATCCCATCTTCTGCACAGGTAGCTCAATCAGAGGCTACAGTAAATCGAAGACTGAGCCTCAGATTAAGCCAGCTGTGCTGAAGCAGACTGATTGAGCCACCTGTGCTGAATTAGGAACTGATTGAGCCATCAGGACTGAAGCACGGATATCCTGAAAACCTGTGCTGTTAGGGGGCTTGAGGACTGGATTTGAGAACCCCTGGTCTATTCACCTTCAAATACTCCACCAGTGTAGAGCTGTACAATTGTAAATTCATTTCTCTCTTCTCTCTCTGGCCTAGAGCAAAGGGTGGCCAACTCCAGTCCTCAAGGGCCACCAACAGGTCAGGTTTTTAGGATATCCCTGCTTACAGCACAGGTGGCTCAATCAGTGGATCAGTCATTGACTAAAGGGACAGGCTCCAAGATGAGTTACATAGTTACATTGTTACATTGTTACATAGTAGATGAGGTTGAAAAAAGACATATGCCCATCAAGTTCAACGTATGCCAAATTTAGATAACTGATACTGTATGCTATATTTGTACTTACCGTATATTGATCCAGAGGAAGGTAAACACAAAACCCCAGTGACACATCATCCAATGATATCTCCTAAGGGGAAACAATACATTCCTTCCTGACTCTAAGAATTGGCAATCAGATTACTCCCTGGATCAACATCATTCCCTTGTTTACTTATTTGGTATATCCCTGTATGTCTTTCCTTTCTAAAAAAAGATGGCCAACTTTTGTTTTGAACAAATCTATTGTATCTGTCAGAAGTTTGACAGTTTCATCAGCAGATGTCTGTTTTTACTGCCCTTCAGCAAATTCTTCCTCCCCAGAAGATCCAGTCCTCTTTGCACATGCTACAGGTTAATGCCAAGGAGGACATACACAAGAAAGACAATCAGATATTCTGCACATTGCAGAAATATAAATGTACAAATGCAGCCACCAGTATTAGAACTCTTGCCTGGGAGATTCTAAGGCGGTCTCACAGTTAATGCCTCAACATTTCTGTGAGATTCCTAATGGCCCATCGGATTAACACAGCGGGAGGTCCCTGCAGTCCCATTCAGTTTGAATGGGACTGCAGGGACCCCCCTACCTCGCTGTGCTAAACCTATTGGCCATTAAGAATCTCACAGAAATGTTGAGGCAATGTTGAGGCATTTACTGAGACCGCCCCAGAATCTCCCAGAATTTCCCAAGTACCAGAGTTCTAATACTCGTGGCTGCATCTGTATTGTTATGTTTATTTGTAAAATGTACAGTAAGCACCTCAGTATATGAATACGATATTTATGTTTTGAAGTTATTATGGATAACCACTATTATTTTATGCAATTTCACCAGAATGAGTACGTTTCTGTATTTACACATTATTTTCTGCATTTATTTTCAAATATAATACTTGTAACATTAAAAATATTTGCATTAACGAGAAATCGTTTGTATTTTTTTGTTATAAGGAGATGGACAACACCTACAGTATAATACCCTGAGTTACGCATATTAAGGAGTTTGTGACCAGTGCTTAAGTTACCTGTTTCTTCCTTCTCCTGCCAACAATGACCTGTGTCAGTAATTCCTCAGTAATTCCACGGATGCCTTCAATTATTTCTTGATGAATGACAGATTTGCTGTAGTACACACTGAGGGCCAGGTGTGCTCCCCGACTGTTCCTTTTACCGCCATTTTTACAGAATGTTTTATTATCGTTCATGTGATTATTATTTTTTTTAACCTTTGAACTGTTTGTGACTTGTGACCTTATGTATGCGATAATAACACATATATTTTTTTCTGGCAGACTGCGGTATTAACTCTGTTTTATCTGAGTTAGATGACCAGGCCTTTGCATCTAATCACATTCTACATTTAATCCCAAATTAAGATGCAAAGCAGGTCAATTAATCAAATCCGTCTGTATTTGTCCAAATTATATTGTGAAATTAAATTTATTTTCAGTTTGTAACAAGTTAAATCCACATCTACTTAGTTAAAACTTTTTAGACATCTATATATATATATATATATTTTTTTTTAATCCATCATGTTCCTTTCCTATTTTGAAATGTAAAAAAAGAAAAAACCTAAAGAAACCTATTGTGGATATTTCTTTTCTACTATAACTTTTACTTTCTTCTTGACTGAATGTTATTTGACAAGTTTTTAGGCTAAATGATAGATTTCCTGACAATCTCAAAATATCTCCTATGTAATTCTCTCACTGCAAGAATTTTAATGATGGTCCTAAAAGATTTTAGCATCATTCAAATAAAAAAAAATGCTGATTGACAGGAAAGTTGACAGTTATACGTGTCTTTTGTTTAACCAAGATGCAAATAAGGAAGGAGTGGTATTTATAAATATCACAACCTTTTCAACATAGTCAAGCATTTCCCTACCCACTTTTTTTTGGCTGAGAGAAGTTACATATTCCAAATATGATGGCACAGATGTCTAAAAGCCTATTTGGTGATATTAAAGATTGGTGTTTAAGCTGACATATTGTATCACTTTAGTCTCTCCCATCTATCTATCTATCTATCTATCTATCTATCTATCTATCTATCTATCTATCTATCTATCTATCTATCTATCTATCTATCTATCTATCTATCTATCTATCTATCTATCTATCTATCTATCTATCTATCTATCTCGTCTTCTCTCTCTCTATCTATCTATCTCGTCTTCTCTCTCTCTATCTATCTATCTCGTCTTCTCTCTCTCTCTATCTATCTCGTCCCTCTCTCTCTCTCATCTTCTCTCTCTCTCCCTCTCGTCTCTCTCTCCCACTCTCTCTCTCCCCCTCTCTCTCTCCCCCTCTCTCCCCTCTCTCCCCCTCTCCCACATTCTCGCCCTCTCTCCCCATCTCTCTCTCTTTCTCCCTCTCGTCTCTCTCTCCACCTCTCTCCCCCTCTCTATCTCTCCCTCTCGTCTCTCTCTCCCCCTCTCTCCCCCTCTCTATCTCTCCCTCTCGTCTCTCTCTCTCTCTCTCTCTCTCCCTCTCGTCTCTCTCTCCCCTCTCTCCCTCTTGTCTCTCTCTCTCCCTCTCGTCTCACTCTCTCCCTCTTGTCTCTCTCTCCCCCCCTATCTCCCCCCCCCTTCTCTCTCCCTCTCGTCTCTCTCTCCCCCTCTCTCCCTCTTGTCTCTCTCCCCCCCCCTATCTCCCCCCTCTCTCTCCCCCTCTCTCCCTCTCGTCTCTCTCTCCCTCTCGTCTCTCTCTCCCCCCCTCTCTCTCTCTCCATCTCGTCTCTCTCTCCCCCTCTCTCCCCCTCGCCCTGTCGTCTCTCTCTCCCCCTCTCTCTCTTCCTCTCTTCTCTCTCTCCCTCTCGTCTCTCTCTCCCCCTCTTTCCCCTCCCTCTCGTCTCTCTCTCCCCCTCTCTTCCCCTCTCTCTCCCTCTTGTCTCTCTCTCCCTCTCGTCTCTCTCCCTCCCTCTCTCCCTCTCATCTCTCTCTCCCTCTCGTCACTCTCTCCCGCTCTCTCTCTCTCCCTCTCCCCCCCTCTCTCCCTCTCGTCTCTCTCTCCCTCTCATCTCTCTCTCTCCCTCTCGTCTCTCTCTCCCCCTCTCTCTCTCTCCCTCCCTCTCATCTCTCTCCCCTTCTCTCCCCCTCTCTCTCTCTCTCTCCCTCTCGTCTCTCTCTCTCCCTCTCGTCTCTCTCTCTCCCTCTCGTCTCTCTCTCACTATCTCGTCTCTCTCTCACTATCTCGTCTCCTTCTCTATTTCTCTCTCTATTTTGTCTCCTCTCCCTCTCTCACGTCTCCTCTCTCTATCTCGTTTCCTTCTCTCAAAACACTCATCTACACTATACAACATGTGGAGAAATGCCTGTGAAATAATTATCTGTCTCACTGTCCCCCCCTCCTGTCCACTGTCACCCCCCCTCCTGTCCACTGCCACCCCCCCTCCTGTCCACTCTCCCCCCCTCCTGTCCACTGTCACCCCCCCTCCTGTCCACTGTCACCCCCATACCTGTCCACTGTCACCCCCCTCCTGTCCACTGTCACCCCCCCCTCCTGTCCACTCTCCCCCCCTGTCCACTCTCCCCCCCTCCTGTCCACTCTCCCCCCCCTCCTGTCCACTCTCCCCCCTCCCATCCCCTCCTGTCCACTGTCCTTTCACCTGTCCCCCCCTGTCCACTCTCCCCCCCCTCCTGTCCACTCTCCCCCCCCCTCCCATCCCCTCCTGTCCACTGTCCTTTCCACTGACGCCCCCTCCACCCGCCCACTGTCCCCCCCCTCCCCCCGGCCACTGTCCCCCCCCTCCTGTCCACTGTCCCCCCCCTCCTTTTCCCCCGTCCCCCTCCCTTCCTTTTCCTCCCCCCCCCTTTTCTTTGCGCTAAATGTAACTCACGGCCAACGCTGGCTCTGCCCCCCCGCTCCCCTTTCTCCCCCCCGCTCCCCTTTCTCCCCCCCCTCCGCTCCCCTTTCTCCCCCCCCCGCTCCCCTTTCTCCCCCCCACTCCCCTTTCTCCCCCCCGCTCCCCTTTCTCCCCCCCCGCTCCCCTTTCTCCCTCCCACTCCCCTTTCTCCCCCCCCGCTCCCCTTTCTCCCCCCCACTCCCCTTTCTTCCCCCCGCTCCCCTTTTCCCCCCCCGCTCCCCTTTCTCCCCCCCGCTCCCCTTTCTCCCCCCCTGCTCCCCTTTCTCCCCTCCCCACTCACCTTTCTCCCCCCCGCTCCCCTTTCCCCCCCCCCGCTCCCCTTTCTCCCCCCCGCTCCCCTTTCTCCCCCCCCCGCTCCCCTTTCTCCCCCCTGCTCCCCTTTCTCCCCCCCCCGCTCCCCTTTCTCCCCCCCTGCTCCCCTTTCTCCCCCCCCCACTCCCCTTTCTCCCCCCGCTCCCCTTTCCCCCCCGCTCCCCTTTCTCCCCCCCGCTCCCCTTTCTCCCCCCCCGCTCCCCTTTCTCCCCCCCGCTCCCCTTTCTCCCCCCCCCGCTCCCCTTTCTTCCCCCATCCCGCTCCCCTTTCTCCCCCCCCTTTCTCCCCTTTCTCCCCCCCGCTCCTTTTTCACCCCGCCCCTGCTCCTCTTTCTCCCTCCCGCTCCCCTTTCCCCCCCGCTCCCCTTTCTCCCCCCCCCCGCTCCCCTTTCTCCCCCCCGCTCCCCTTTCTCCCCCCCCACTCCCCTTTCTCCCCGCTCCCCTTTCTCCCCCCCTGCTCCCCTTTCTCCCCCCCCGCTCCCCTTTCTCCCCCCCCCGCTCCCCTTTCTCCCCCCCCGCTCCACTTTCTCCCCCCGCTCCCCTTTCTCCCCCCCCGCTCCCCTTTCTCCCCCCCCGCTCCCCTTTCTCCCCCCCGCTCCCCTTTCTCCCCCCTGCTCCCCTTTCTCCCCCCCGCTCCCCTTTCTCCCCCCCCGCTCCCCTTTCTCCCCCCCCGCTCCCCTTTCTCCCCCCCCGCTCCCCTTTCCCCCCCCCGCTCCCCTTTCCCCCCCCCGCTCCCCTTTCTCCCCCCCTCCCCTTTCTCCCCCCCCCGCTCCCCTTTCTCCCCCCCGCTCCCCTTTCTCCCCCCACCCGCTCCCCTTTGTCCCCCCCCGCTCCCCTTTCTCCCCCCCGCTCCCCTTTCGCCCCCCCGCTCTCCTTTCTCCCCTCTCCCCTCCTCTCTTCTCCCCTCCCCCCTCCTCCCCTTTCCCTCCCCCTCCCCTTTCCCTCCCCCTCCCCTTTCCCTCCCCCTCCCCTTTCCCTCCCCTTTCTCTCCCCCTCCCTCCCCCCTCCTCCCCCCTCCTCCCTCATCCCCCTCCCCCCCCCTCTTCCCCTTTCCCTCCCCCTCCTCCCCTTTCCCTCCCCCTCCTCCCCTTTCCCTCCCCCTCCTACCTTTTCCCTCCCCCCTCCTCCCCTTTCCCTCCTCCCCTCCCACCCCTCTCCCACCCCCTTCCCCTCTCCCACCCCCTTCCCACACCCTTCCCCTCTCCCACACCCTTCCCCCCTCCCACACCCTACCCCCTTCCCTCCCCTCCCACACCCTTCCCCCCCTTCCCACCAATCTTCGCCTTCCTGCCTCCCCGCCTCTGCTTTCGCACCCACCCGCCTCTGCCTTTCACCCGCCCTTACTCCGCCCGCCTCTGCCTTTCACCCACCGCCTCACAGCCGCTGCATGCACTCAACAGACTCCCGCCACACTCAACACTTACCTGCCGCCACACACACCTGCTGCCTCCCTCCCCTACGCACCGACATCACTGACCCACCGCCTCACACCCTAGCAGGACCCCCACTCACAGAGAGCACTCACAACCCACGCGACACCTGCCGCCTCACACCCTAGCAGGACCCCCACTCACAGACAGCACTCACAACCCACGCGCCACCTGCCGCCTCACACCCTAGCAGGACCCCCACTCACAGACAGCACTCACAACCCACGCGCCACCTGCCGCCTCACACCCTAGCAGGACACACGCCTCACATTTTTACATCTGTTATGTCACCAAAATATACATTGTACTGTGGTGTGTTTACAATAAACCATTTTTAAACAACATGGTATTACATTTTATTCCATCTTTCTTTTCAACATTATTATCCAACCTTTACAACAAATACTCACCTATTGTTCCACGATTTATAAATAATACTACCTATTATGCATTTACATCCTGGGCAACGCCGGGTCTCTCAGCTAGTTATTATTATTATTATTATTATTATTATTATTATCATTATAACAATAATAACTCTTTATTTGATGTCACAGAGTGAAAAAGAGCAATGCTTGCAAACTGACAGAAATGAAATACATATCAATAAGTCCATATCATTTGTTGGTCAGCAAAATAACTTCTGATCAGTGACAGTGAATTTTACATGCAAACAGTTCCCTGCTGGGAAAACAGTCAATTATAATATTGGTATAAACAAAGTAAACAATGATTAACAATGGTAAAATACCAAACACTTTATATCATATTATAATTTATTATCAAAGTAATGCAATCAAGAGAAAACATAAAATAAATAACATGAGGCTCAGAACGCTCTTTTTTAAGGACATATTGTTCTAAAAATAGATGTACTGTACTTCCTTTCTCTGTGTGAACAGTGACTTTTGGTCATTATTTTCAGAAATGTGCGAATTGGTCAATTTCCCCTAATTTATCTTCAGTATGTTAGTGTAGCAGTTTGCAGCAATGAGTCATAGGGGGGATTATCTTCTAAGCGATGTTACTCCAGAAGTTGCCTTATAGCCAATTCACTTGAAGAAGCGATAAAGGGCTATTTTTTACGCACTTAGCTGTGCTGGAATGTGCCTTGCGGAACAGCATGGCTTGGGATACAGTATATGGCCCCATACATCACGTTTTATTCTGAAATTGACACTAAGTGGCACATCCATCAAGTACCAGTCCAGGTTATCGCACGCGTTCTGGCGTTAACTCCCATTTGAGTCAAAGGGAATTAAGCCAGAACGTGTGCAATAACCCGTACCTGCAATGTACTTTGCATTGATTTTGACTGGTTTGGCTCTTTATGTGCCAGCTTATGACATGACTGGTTACAGAAGGTCTTTGGGGGGAGTTACCCAAAACACATATTAATGAGATGTCACAAATTCTGCGTCTTCGGCAGTATTTTCTTTCCTTAGCATAAAAAAAAAATCTGCCACATCTGAGTTGGCATAAAGTTATCTGACTAATGACCTGTATTATATATAGCTCTGAATATTTTTTTCCCTCCCAGCCCCACAAAAGATAACATACACATGAATATGCTGCTTCAAATTTGGTGTCTGCCCCCCTATATTAGCAGAAGTTACAAAGTATAGTGTTTTGTGGTTGCAATAATGGGAACCAGTAGCGCAACCATGTGTGGGGGTTGCACCCCCCCAAGAATTACAGAGGCCCTGTGCTCTTTCCCAGAGAAATTAAACTGACTTCTGGCTGATAGTGTGGTGCCACTGTAAGAGAGCAGCCCTCCTCAAACGATGCTGTGATGTAATGGCGACTCAATTCCCGTGGCGACTCGATGTCACATGGCACCGACGAGGGTTGGCAGGTACCGTAAGCTAAATGCTTGGACACAGTCGCCTGCATGCTCGACACATTGTAATGTAGACATTTACCCCATAAAACTTTGCACCCCCAATATGAATTTCTGATTGCGCCCCTGATGAGAATTAAATAATTTAAGATGACATTGCCCTAGCTCACATAAATATAGTAGTTATTGCAAAGGAAATAGATGGTAACTAGAGATGGCAAATTATTTTTCGTGGATTTGGAGCTGCCTCGGATTGGCATGTTGTTTTAGTCCACAGATGAGTCTCAAAAAGGGCGACCCTCTTTTTTTTTTTTATCACGAGCAATCCACATGGTGGATTAATAATCCGTAGTCAGATTGTTAAAAATCCGTACAGAATAAATCCTTTTGCTTCCCCTTTGGATTCTTAAAAATCCATTCGGACTTTATCCAATGGTAGTTTTGGTTAATCCATACAGATTGAAGCTAGAAGAATCCATCAACGATTTTACACCGTGGAACGTATTTTGAAGGGAAAGCCCGGGAAATTCTGGGAACAGGATTTTTACAGTTCTGCCCATCCCTAGGGGTAGCCTGAATAACCCAATCTGAAATAAAGAAAAAAAGAAGAATTACCGGCGCCTAAAAAATCCATTGAATAAATGTCAATCAAATAAAATCCAAACCATTTGGTGAAAAAGTCCCAAAACTGTCCTTGAATGGGCAGGTGGTGAAGGGGTCAATGAACAGCTCACACCATAAGGCAGTGCAATATGTGAAAAAAGAAAAAAGAAACAAATCATGGTGCAGTACGCCAATGATGTTGACATAAAAGCATGAAATACTAACAACACACAACAAACATGACACACAAATACAACAGACACTAGCAAGGCTAAATCATAACACAAAGCTATTTATTAACAACAATTGATATCTTTTTTTCTATGTTTCACTGTCTGACTGTACTGTCAGTATTTGCCAGGCTGCCAGTTTTGTATTTTAAGTACACATTTTATATTATTATTATAATCCCAATTCAGTCCAATTTGTTGAAAATGCGACAGAAGATTTTCACCCAATACTTGCTCGGTTGGAGAAGACCCTCATGCTCGAAAGCAAACAATGGTGGGTGGCCACTACACTGAACAAGTATTTGGAATTGGGATCACTAAAAATATGGTCAACATTGACATTTCTACGAGATCTCAGGTGAAATAGAGAACTCGTAATGAATCAGTCTCTTGGCATACAAATAATAAACAATAATATAAAAAGCAGCTAACACCAAATTGTACAAAATAAAAATCAACGAAAAAAAGACGGTGCAAAACAGCGCTTAGAAATAATAATAATAATCTTAAACGCAACTGCTCCGAAGATGAGACTTTTAAAATACAGGCAAAAGACCTAAAAAATTAATTTATTGAGAGAAAGTATTCGGAGAGTCTCTTAGATGAGGCATTCGAACAAGTTAACAATATTCAAAGAGATACTTTACTCAAATATAACAATAAGAAAAAAGACACAACAGAAAGGTGTAATAATCAAGTTGCTTTTATTACTCAATACAATGAGATGGCACCTAAAATAAAACAGATTATAAACAAGTATTGGCCCATCCTGTTAAAAGATGATATACTGGCGGACATTCTCCCAAAAACCCCACAAATTATATTCTCAACGGCTAATAATTTAAAATCTAAATTAGCCCCGAGTTGTCCGGTTAAGCAACAAAAACAGAAACAGACAGGGGGTTCAAAAGGATTTTTTACTTGTGCGAAATGTGTGGCTTGTTCTTATAGTGTGAACGCTAAACATTTTACATCAAATGTAACCTCTAGAAGCTATCTCATTAAGACATTTATAAATTGCCATTCAATATTTGTAATATACTTGCTTCAATGCCCTTGTGGCTTGCAGTATATTGGCAGAACCGGGAGAACCTTCCAGAGACGCATTTATGAGCACATCTATAACATCAAAAAAGGACTGGTCACACATAGTGTCTCTCACCATTTTCTTTTGTGTCATAATAAAAATCCTAAAGGTTTACGCTGTCAGGCTATTGAGGTGGTTCAGGCCAATTCGAGAGGTGGGAGTAGATTAAAACAGGCCAGTATGCATGAATTAAAAACACTTTCTCCAAGAGGGCTGAATATAGATTTCGAACTAAAGGCCTTTTTATGATATGATATACTGAGTTCAATTTCTGTAAGCCTCATTGTTTATTTATTGTTTTAATCTAATTTTTAATGTTTTAATGTTTTAATGTTTTATGTTTATTGTCTTGTTGTATTGTATGTTTAGTAAGGCTTGTTGTTGTGCAACCCTGACCATGGCAATTGCTGGGTTAAATTAATTTGACCCATGCAATTAGCCAATTAGAATCACGGATACAGTGTATATATACTGTTGAGAGTCAGGGCTAGTCACTCCCCCTGAAGAAGTGCGTGCAGCTGTGCAGGCTGTAAGGGGAGAAGAAAGAGAGAGGAGCATCGATATTGGAAGCCTCGCGATGTGTGACGTCACATCCGCCCGGAAGTTCCGCAATTCGTGCGACTCACTATCTACCCCCAACACGAGGGAACGCTTGGAAGGAGCTCCGGTTATCATCTTCAAGGAGCATCGGTGTGATTTCCATCTTTACTGCCTGTTTACATCTATTGTCCTGTAACTAGGGTTTCACTTTTACCCCTCTGGACTTCAGTGCTAATCACTGTACCCTCCGGAACCTAATATCAATTGTTGTTAATAAATAGCTTTGTGTTATGATTTAGCCTTGCTAGTGTCTGTTGTATTTGTGTGTCATGTTTGTTGTGTGTTGTTAGTCGTTCATGCTTTTATGTCAACATCATTGGCGTACTGCACCATAATTTTTTTTTTCTTTCACATATTGCACTGCCTTATGGTGTGAGCTGTTCGTTGACCCCTTCACCACCTGCCCATTCAAGGACAGTTTTGGGACTTTTTCACCAAATGGTTTGGATTTTATTTGATTGACATTTATTCAATGGATTTTTTAGGCACCGGTAATTCTTCTTTTTTTCTATGTTTCACTGTCTGACTGTACTGTCAGTATTTGCCAGGCTGCCAGTTTTGTATTTTAAGTACAAATATTATATTATTATTATTATTTCTAAGCGCTGTTTTGCACCGTCTTTTTTTCGCCAATCTGAAATAAAGCAACTCATAAAACACACCCCTTTTACTTTCACAATCCATTTCCAAATGTTGTTGCAGATGTAAATCAAGTTGTTAAGTACCACAGTTATGTAATTCTGTGTAGCCATGAGCAGTATTTAAGTGATTGTATTTCAAACCATGACAATATCTTAGCAGACAAACAGCATTTTGTAAGAATGCAAGTACTTCTTTATCTTAACATTGTAACTTTGTGTTCTTCTGGCTATCATGTAGATTTGTACACATTTAATTGAAATAATCTATCACTGTCCTACCATAAATAGGAGACTCTAATGCTTCCTTTACCATTGCATACACATTGTCTCTTAAACAGTATTATTTCAGGGTATCTATTAAATTTCAAGAGCAGTTAATACAATCAAGTAATCATCACCCCTAACTGTGATTAAACTTTAAATCAAGTACACTCAGAAGCAAAATCCTTTCTTTCTTTCTGAATTAGCCTTCTGGCCATAGACAATTTTTTTTATTTTTGGACTTGAATTTATTAAAAAACAGAAAATTATTCTTAATAGTAGCGAGAGACTACATTTGTTGCATATCCACTGTTTTATATAGCTCCCGAAAAACACTCCTCTATGCCACACAAGGAGATTGTAAACACACATGAGATACCTTGGAAATGTGCTCATTTGAATATGGAAAGTAGATTTAAATTAGCATTTTTCTATGCTGCAAAGTGAGTCCCTCCGCCTCCTTTCCGTCGCTCTGAAGCCCTACAGCAGTCTTTTTTTAACCAGGGTTCCCCGGGCATCCCTGAAGGGTTCCCTGCAATTTTCTGGTCATTTTAAAATTGTGTCACATACAGAAGAATTTACAATGCATTTATTCTCAGATGCGCAGTTAGAGGGGATTGGGGGGTTCCTCAGAATTTCACTTAGGATTCCTTAACCAAAAAAGGTTGGAAACCACTGCTCTACATTATTTCAGGGTCTATCCTTAAAAAGGCCTTGGGAATTCATGGTGGAAATCTAACATTTCCTGGTTCCTTCTTACAAATACTTTGCAAATTTCTTGTGAATTTTTATTTTTGACACTTAACAAGGGCAAATCTTGCAGGGTTTGCAACCTCATGTCAAATATTATAATTGGTTAAAGGAATGTTTCACACAGAAGTCAAGTTATCGGCTGCATTTCTCCCTAGCATGTTATACTGTATGGTCTTGGGAAAAGAGATGGGCAATTTTTTTAGGGTGGATTTGGATCTGCAGCTGATCGGCCGGTTCCATGGGTCCGCAGATTTCCACGGATCAATCTCAAAAATGGCGATTTGCGTTTTGTGCATTTGTTATTTTTATTACCAATACACTCCGCAGATTCAGCAAACGCATGGACAGATGTGCAGAATCCAATCCGCGGATTCAGCAATCCGTTGGCGAATTCTTAAGAATCCGCCAACGGATTGCTGAATCCGTGGATTTGATTCTACAAATCCGTCAACGGATTGTATCCAATGGTGGATTTTGATGAATCCGCACAGATTTTGGAGGCGAAATGCGAGTAAAACCAAGAAACGGATTTGGGCGGATTCGCCTATCTCTACTTGGGAAGACGATGACTCATTGGGAAAGTGGCTCACTCATGGTGAGGAGATAAATATTAACTTTTTACCACATTCAGCACATTGTAGATCGAAGCCTTTTAAGTCATTCATTGCTGTTTCTTTTACATTAACTTAACAATGCCATTTGCTTCTTTAAAATATGTATTTTATAGCGATTATCTCTCATACAGGTTTATGAATTAGCATATGTTTTGCAAAGACACAATAAAACAGATCCCATGTTAATGCAATAATTGACAAAGGGAAACCAGGGGAGGTTACATTGCTTGTTGAAGAGTAGGGCAGGACTTTATTATCAGGCAGTAATATAATACAAAACTGAAAAGATGTCAAAGTCCATCCAATTTCCAGTTGAATCTACTAAAAAAAATGTATGTACATTTAAAGATAAAACAATCACCCATTAAAACAATGACAGCCATGGTTTATGTTTGGTCCAGGGAGGGATGGTACATTGAATTATTTTATTGCCAGAGATAGGGCTAAGTTTGTTTACAGTCATACATTATACACACCAGGTCCCTATCATTCAATGTTTACAGGTTGGTTTGGAAATTATGGAAATTGTTATTTTTGCTCCCTTAAATTAGCATCAATCAGTTTGAATATCGAATACTGCAAGTGCAAATCAACTCATTCAACTCAACTAGCAAGGAACCCAGATAAAGTCACTGTAAAAAAAATTAACTCAAATTCCCAGGCAAAACGGTTTAATTGTTGTATAGAATTACAATTTCCAAACATTTGAAAGGGAGATTAATGGGGTAAGGGGGAGGGGATCTTGTGATGATAACATTCTTATTTCACCATTCATATGAGCAATTCCCATTTCTGCCAACATTATTGATTTCATAAGGAGAAGCTCTAGTCTTATTAAACTCCCTTCAAGGCCAACAGTGTCAATAGTGGTGGGCTACAATGAACTTTCATTTAATGCATTACTTTCCATTAATTCTATGATCCCTTGCAGTTAAACATATATGGCAGAGTTTCAATCTTCTGCCAACACTTTGTAGGAATAAGACATATATTAAACATTATGTAAGATTTCAGATTTTGTCTTTCAAAACGGTTTCCAACCAGATACATGCCAGGCATTACTAATTAAAATGTATTCCGGTTATGGAATTAAAAAGATGACAATGTAGAAGCTTTGTGCACAATGTGAAATTCATTTGCCTAATTAATTATAACAATATTAACAATGTAATTGACCCTGTCATAAAATAAAGAAACATGAAATAACCTCTTTATAATTTTGTCAGCACAGTAACTTTACTCTCAGTTACTATTCTAAGCATAATATGTAGTGACCATTGTGCTGCCTGTGTACTTTTATAATTATGAAAACTCGATGAACGTGAAACCACCATTTATTTGTAAAAAAAAGAATTAACCAAAGCAACTAGTCTGCAAAACGTAATACTCAATTAGCACTAGATTTATTCAATCAAAGACTATTAGAAGCAATTGGAAGCTTTCTTTTGAACAGGTTTTGCTACAGCACCAGTCCAGGAGACGGATAAAAACCCCAGAAATATTTAAATAAAAGCTTTTATCTTTAAATACACATTTGGTCATCTTAATGGCACAGTCATATTGGTGGTGGATACTTGATTTGCTATGAAATAAAAGCACTCATCTATGACAGCCTTGCGTTAAAGAGATCATTTAAGATATGTTGACTAAAGATGGGCGAATCCGACCCAAATCAGTTTTCCGGATTTTCAATAGTTACCCCCCAAAATCTGTTACGTGGTGTAAATTTCGCAAACAGATTTGGGCGGTTTAAATCCACGCAGATTCGTCAAGAATCGCCATTGGGCACATTCAGCAATCCACTGGTGGATTCTTAAGCATTATTATTATAAGGGCTTATAAGCATTCTTAAGAATACGCCAACAGATTGCTGAATCCATGGATTGGATCCTACAAATCCGTCCACAGATTTCGGAATCCATGGGAGAGAATTGGTAATAATAATACAAAACCCACAAAACGCAAATCACCCTTTTTGACATTGATCTCTTGAAATACGCGGACCAAAGAAACCGTCTGATCCGCTTCAGATCCAAATTTGCCCCCAAAATGCATCCATCTCTAATGTTGATAAGTTACCCACCATAACTTATATAATGTGGGGCTGACAGGTTTGAAAGCCCAGTACACAAAGTTGTTGTTAAGCAAAAGAACATCGCTGTAATATCAAATGGCAAATTAGAAAGAAGTATTTGGAACATTCCATTAGCAAACAGAGCAACATTGATTTAACAGAAATATTTGTCAAAAAACTGAAATATAATGGTACATATTACAACAACTGGAATAGCTATGTATTACTGTATAAAAGGGAAAATAGAGGAACAAATACAAATGTAATTCCTCCATGCTGTGTGTATTATTTTGTACATATATGTAACTAAACAGGACCATGCTCACGTCACACACTAACTGTACCTGTCACTCACTAACTGTACCTGTTCAGGGGCACTTCAAATGCCATACCAAGTGTTACATAGGAGAATATCATAACACCCTTCTGTTAATCCACACTAAGGTCAAATGCTCAAAGCCCTTTTAAATAAGGGCTCATGACATGACCTTTAACTGACATTGTTTTCTGAGTTAACATGGTATTTTCACACTTAATTATATGCATAAACAATGTCCAAACTGCATCTCATTAGCATAGGCTTAACACCATGTTATTTTAGAATAATATTTCGGTATCTTCCAATAACGTGTTCTTATGCCAGTCTTGACATTACTCCAACCAGCCACCGAAATAAGGCTTTTGCTGAAATGGAGAGAGGGAAAGAACTCCAGGAAATAATGGTATGTTATTTAAATGATGCAGAACTGTGGTGTCCCACCCATCCAAACACTGCAAATGCCTAATTTTAATGTCTGGAAAGGAGTAATGCCAAGTGTAGGTATAACGTACATAACATACAGTAACATTAAGTCCGCATGTTACCCTTTATTTATTAATTTAGTTATTTATAAAAACATTTATATAGCGCCCTTATCCAGAGCGCTGTACATTAGTTAGTAAACTTGTTTGGTTGGTGGGCAGGGGAGGAAACATTATGGACCGGCCTATGGGTTGGGAGCATTTAAGAGCTTGCTTGGTTGGTGGACAGGGGTTGGTGTACTGTCTCTGGATTTAATCTGGTCAGTGGCAAGGTGATGGGTCTGACAGTGGGGACAGTGAAGTTAATTGGATCTATGAGTATATATATATATATATATATATATATATATATATATATATATATACTCATAGATCCAATTAACTTCACTGTCCCCACTGTCAAATAAAAAGGAAAAAAGAGGAGAGAGCGCACGCCCATAGCGTATAAAAGTTTTAATGAGGGGGAAGGGGGAGAGAGGGGGGGTAAAAAACGCACTTACAAAAATGCAATAAAATCAAGCATATGTGATATATATAATCACCACCATCCGGTTTAACTGTAGACTCTTGGGGCAGTCCCAGGCTCCGTTGGTGAAGGAGCGACGTCACAGCAGTTTCCCAGGGCTGGTATACACCATCCGGTCAAGCTGCAGACTCTTGGGGCCGTCCCAGGCTCCGTTGACAAAGGAGCACCGTCCCAGCAGATTCCCAAGGCAGGTGTGCTTATAAAGAGAACAGCCAGCTACCAGTTTTCAACGTCACTGGAGTCCATAAAGAACCATCTGTTGGCTCCACGTTCTTCTCACCCCGGAGGTGGGATCCAAAGTGATCTACCACCTTCCAGTCCTTGGGAGAGGGATGCTGTGATGTGATTGGTAAAAGGGATCTTTTTTTCCCCCCTCCAGGGTGGTGGGTAAAAAATGCAAAGGCGTGTTAGATCCTCCTGGGGAAGTTGCAATCCAGAGACAGGGAAGCAGCAGCAGCAGCAGGATCCTCAGTGCACAGGGCGCTGCTAATGCAGCCTCATGGTTTCCCTTTGCAACAATGTTGCCAGTTGCATCCCCTCGCTGCTCTGGGGAAGGGAGGGAGTCATGTGAAGTGTGTGCTTGCTTAAGCACAACGCACACAACGGCCCCAAGAGTCTGCAGCTTGACCGGATGGTGTATACCAGCCCTGGGAAACTGCTGTGACGTCGCTCCTTCACCAACGGAGCCTGGGACTGCCCCAAGAGTCTACAGTTAAACCGGATGGTGGTGATTATATATCACATATGCTTGATTTTATTGCATTTTTGTAAGTGCGTTTTTTACCCCCCCTCTCTCCCCCTTCCCCCTCATTAAAACTTTTATACGCTATGGGCGTGCGCTCTCTCCTCTTTTTTCCTTTTTAGATATCTTGTGGACGTGGTTGGTCCATATTGAGAGCTGCCGGAGACCCTGCATACCAGCACCTATATCATTCATTGGACTATTTGAGGACTGGTTTATCCTTTTTTGCTTTTTTTACATATTGTTGTTCATGTCCATGTGGGCCTGATTTATTGTTTTAGGTCCACATAATTCCATGTTATATATATATTGCTTATGAAATTGAGGGATTTATTAATATTTACATCAATATTGCCACAGCATATATATATCATTTGTGTATGTTCCTTAGAGGCGCAGCTTTTTTCTTTGTTGTTTGTTCCATATATATATATATATATATCATACACATTTTAAGTGTGCTAGGTGATAATGGTGAAAGGCAGGGTTGCAGACCTGTCTAAGACATGTGAATATCACAAGTGATATACTTTATTGTATATATATATATATAATACATACATACATATACATGTATACATACATACATACATATATACACACACACACACACACACACACACACACACACACACACACACACACACACACACACACACACACACACACACACACACACACACACACACACACATATATACATACATACATACATATATACACTGGCGACACACTTTATTCGAGCTTGGCTAGTCCCACGAATTCGGGTATACCCGGGTGTATTGAGGTTTGTGACTGTATTCTGCCCGAGTGCATTGAGTTATTTTCCAGCAGGGATTGAAGCATTATATTCCCGCTGGCTGCAATACTGCACAGTACATATATATATATACTGCATTACAATTCATGAATTTATGCCATCTGGTAGACACGCGAAGCATTGCAGCCTATTAAATCCTAATCATTATCATTTAACAGATCAGCCGCCCATCAGCCAGGCATGAACCCAGGCTGGGAAGGCAAATGCAACGGGGCTTGTCAGAGGTGAGGAGCAGCGCATTCCAGGTATCTGCCAGGTACATACCGGGTATTTGCTCGAATAAAGTGTGTCGGTGCAGTACATATACACACACACACACACACACATATATATATATATATACAGTGGTTGACAAATCCCCAAAAAATCTACTCGCCACACAAAAAAATCTACTCGCCACCTAGTACCAAACGTGTGCTGCTTGGGCCAATATTTACTCGCCCGGGGGTTAAATCCACTCGCCCGGGGGGAGCAAATGTATAGGTTTGTTGAACACTGTATATATATATACATACATATCTATGAATATACAATGTTATGATGACAGATAACATCAGTTAACGCTATGCCCTTTACAAGATAAATCATGTATGGATTAAAATTATGTTATTGCCCTTTGAAGATACATCATTACTATGAATGTTAAGTTAAGATAGGTTAACGTGACATTAAATTATGTAAACGGAGCTTTGAGCATCTGGTCTTCAGTGGTGTAACTTGACCACACCATAAAGACCTACCTGCACATTTTTAGGCATAATGTTCATAATCATCCAAATAACTATGGCCCTGATACTCCACATGAATTTAGATGCATTTTGTTAATGTTCCAATCATTAAATAAGAGCAACATGTCATGTGTGAGGGTATTTAATACCAATGTGTAGTGCGTGGGTTAGTGTAATTGAATGGTATTTCTGGAATATCTCATCTCACATGCGCTCTTTAACAGACTCTGCAAGTCATTAATAACCCATAGTAGCACATACTGTAGATACATTTGTTTGACTTGATCATGTTCTTTGTAGTCTGTACCTTAACAGATCAACACCTTTTGACCTTTAATTACATTTCACACTAGGTGTGTACTTATAATTAGAGACCTGGGTTTACAATGGTTATTGGGTGCTATTTGTGTTTCTTGTTTGAAAATAAGTCACTGATAAGGAATTTGAAAGCATATTAACACTACTAAGATCTGAACTCTGGTTCATTTCATTATTGAACGTTGAGTGCTTGCAGAAGATTAAACATGGAAACCGTGTTTGTGCGGTAAATCCAAATGAGCAATGGATCCATTGGAGTTTGTTCTACAGTATATTACTTATAATTGGTGTTTTGGTTTCATGGAATATACAGTAGTGTTGTTTGGCTCTGATTGGTTATTTAGGCAGAGATCCTAAAATATAGTAGGATATTCCTAATTCAAGTGATTTCCCCCCAAATAATACCAATCAATATTTTAAACATACTTTTGTTTCGCTGCAACCAGATGTACTGCATGGCGAGAATTGAATTCTAATCCTATCTGGTGTGCTTATGCACGGCCTTCTCATTATAACTCCGGCTTTATGCCCAGAAAACCACACACCTTGAACTCAAGTTGGCTTTTAACATGATAAATGTACATGAATTTTGGATAATAGAAAGCATAGAACAAATATTTCTCCCATTACTACACTACGGATACATTGTCCCAGGATCAGGGACAAAATACAAATGCATGTTTTTAATCTATTTGCTCTTTGCCAAGGTTATACCTATCTATCACTATAAATCTCTAGGAAGAAAAATATAAATATGATATTTTTATGCCCTTCATCCATGTGAACGGTACTGTATAGCAATATTTTGATCCGAGTGAATGTATGCGCTTTGCATCCAGTTATAGCACAGTATAATGATGTGATACACTGGAATCCGTTCACTCCTTTGGAGAAGAGAAGATGGTCATTAGTCTAAATAAAGCAACATCTTTGGCAGCAGAAATGAAGATGTGAAATGAGATGATGCAAACTGTGATAAGTATATTCTTTATAAAATTATACACGAGGCAGCTGTGTGGGGGTTGACATTGCATTCCTCACATAAGAACACACTGTGAACCAAAGAAAAATGAATCCAGCAGCACAATGTCTTAACAGGAATTAGATACTTACATCAGCTGGATTCTTACAGGAGAATATCCCCAAGAAGAATTTTAAAAGGAAACTGTGGCTATTTATCAAAGAATGCACTCACAATAGATATCTTACTTCTTTGTTGTTGCAAGGAAATCGTTAAAAGAATATTTACAAAATGCCAGTTACATTAACAAAAAGAATACATACTGAAAAACAGTGTACAAATGTCAGATCTCTTACCACAACATAACATTTTAATTTGACAAATAAGCAAATATCATGTATTTCATCATTCTGCTTCCTCTTCCCTGGTATTTGAATGTCACCCTGCAGAGAGTTTTTTTTGTGGGGTATTATTGTTTAAAATATAAATAATCCTATTATTGCATTCTATTGTAAGCCACATGGCATTTGGTGTTCGGCATTGACAAATTCCCATGCAAATGAAGAGCACCAATATTAGGTTAAAAAGACTGAGAAATCTGATGTCCGGTGACCATTGGAATTGTAGTCGTCAGTTACATCTCAATTCCTTCCCTTTGTTTTGGTAGGATATGTTCTACCTAATCCTTTGTGACCACAAGAATCAGGTGGACTTGGTCAATGTTGGATAAATCTGGTGGCAAAATAGTGGCAAAGATTTGAAACTTCTCCAAAAACCACCAACAGCAAAAAGAGCACCTACCATATGAACCCAACCCTCCACATTTTGGTATGTGAAAATGGCTTAATAATGGGGGAAAGTATCACATACTTTATACATGTTTAACCCTTTGAATAGACAAACCTGTCCAGCCACAAACATATATGCTGTTTCACGTGGCGGGACAGAAAATACTGGAATGTTCTTGACAGGTTAACGTATCTTTATTTTTAAAAGTAATAAAAAAAGAGGACAGCCCAACAAATATGGGAACCCTTATTTCCTATTAGTGCTCAGCTTTAACTCTCCAAGGGGTAGATTTTCAGAAGTGCTCTAAATAAGGACAAATAACGTTACCTTACCTAATTAGGTAACAGACGTTATTTTCCTCCTTCTTAATGGGTATTCTCAGTGATAATGATATAGCAAAAGTAAGGTTCGTTAGCAAAAAAGACCAAGGTAACGTTATCTGGATGAGCCTGGATTACCGTATCCTAAAAAAAAAAAAAAAAAAACACTGCGCATGCGCGTTGTGAAAGAACGTTATTAGGGAACAGTATACTATACTAGTTAGAATATTATATATATTTTTTTTTATTTACATTGTTACACACAGTGCCTGAACTGTGTGTAATTAAATATTATTTTGGTTACTTCTGCCTCCTTGAAAATTATTTTCTCATCTGTAGATTCATTCTGGTAAACTCCTACTTCATAACATAAATTATATATACAATAATAGGTCACATAAGCATATCTAAAATCTCTTTCAATAAGCAACATAATAATAGCAAATCCCTTTAAACAAATTTTAAAAAAATATAATTTTAATTTGTTGCAGTGTTTCAGCCATTTATATGGTCCACCACATATCTGTTAGTAGAACACGTCACAAAAGGGTTAATTCCTACACTCAGTCCATTCATACGTGAACCACTTAAGACATTACACTTTCCCTCGTAGGCCATTTGGAGAAATAAAAAAATGCTCTCACGGGTCAGTAGTGAGTAAGGGCAGCTTTCAACAGGCGCTAAATATGGTGATGTTGTAAGCATAACCTTAACAGTAACGGAGGTCTGAGGATCTCAATTGGTAGGTAAAGTGCTCATTATCATATAATTTGCATATGAAGAAGCCCAAGGTCTGTTATAATATTTATGTTTAAGGAAAATGGCAGATTGATATAGCGTTAAGCGTTTTTGGGGATATGCGTTACGGATATGGGTATGTTAAAATGAGATAAAATAACCTTAAAAAATTTGCAACTTTCTGAGAATCTACCCCCAGGAGCAGTTTGAAAAGAGCAAGAGGACTTCCTTTTGTATTCAATGGGGTAAGGTGCATTGGGTGTCATCTGATCACATGACTTTGGAACGTAGCTGGCATTTTGAGCCACTAAATATTTTGGCGCTGAAAGTGTTAAAGAATCCAGTTACGTTGTTACCATGACTCAATTTCTTGTGAGACAATTTGGACTGTGCCGGGATTCCAGCTAATTTAGATAAATTCATGTACTTCACAGGTTCTGAAGGGCTTTCAACATCGCAAGTATAAATGTAAATATTATACCAAATGAATGCTAGCTCCAAGGAGAATAATGTGCCACGTATTATAATTCAATATAGGAGCCAGAGCACTTCATAATTTATAATTTAATAACTTAATATAAGGCATGGGTCGTTTTATGGAAATGCTGAATATTCTCAACAAACATGCCTCATTTGTTAAGAGAATAACCCCCCGCTTAGCTTTAAGGTTCCACTGAGATCTGAACAGAATGAAAGCAGCTCTAATAATAACCATGTGCCTTTTAAGAATCTTCCCATCCTGCCAAAATAACTATCCTACTGTATTTTTATATCACTATCTCCTTAGTAGCCCTTGTACAAAATACAATGGGACTCCCTTTTGAACAACCGTTGCATTTTATTTCCCCTGCTGTGAAGCTGTTTTTAGCATGACGACAATTCATGTGAACAGTTGTGGGCGTAATAATGAAAGTAACACTAAAAATGAGAATGTGTGCTCTGCTCATAATTCAATGTATTGCATTTTTTTTTGCTACTGTGTTTCAAAGAGTTACACATGATTTTAGTTCTGGGTGCATCCTTCCTCCTTTATACAGTATCTAAGATGAAAGGATTATGACTTTTGCCTTTATGGAAAAAAAATACACTCACTTTTTGCTTTTTTTTATGATATTCTGATGCTAACTCATTAGACCTCTATCTGCCTTTCAGCAAATGAACACATTTTAATCACACAATCTGAAAGATTCTATGACTTCATAATATTGAGAAATGATTTGTGTAGCTTTAATGTTTAATGTTCAATATTTAATGGCTTTGTCTGCAAAGTCATGCCTGAGGTTTCCAGGTATATCAGCTATTCAGCTCAGCTCTGTATATTAGAAAGAAATGTCGCTTTTCTTCATTACAGTATAAACCCTCTTATCTAAAAGACAGAGCATTTAAATGACATATTTGTGTCCATCTCTCGCTTCTAGTCATGAATACCATGTATTTGTATTTAATTTTAATTTACATTGCCCTAAAGACAAGCTTACGTCAGCATCATAGCACAACTGAAAATTAAGAATGATTAAGCTATTATATCTTGTATGGCTTTTCCAAATTCCATGGAGTGCTTTGATGCCTGAATTGCTGACACTCAAAAGCAACACGCTTGTTGATCTCTATATTCCAAGGACTATAGGATAGATCCTCAAAAGGTCGCTAATTTTTTAATGATACGTTATGTAATTTTAATGTATCCATATCGGTAACGCATATCCCCCAACGCTGCTTAATGTTTTTATTTATTTATTATTTATAAATGTTTTATCTGGAAGTAATGCATTGAGATTTACCTCTCGTTTTCAAGTACATCCTGGGCAAAGAGTTATGGTGACAATAAATGGTTATATTAAATTAACAGATGTTATACATTCAATTTACAGACATTTCATGGACAGTTACAGACAATATATGATTATGGGCGTATGTAACACTTACAGACAAGATTAAAATGTGAGACAGATGAAGTCTTGAAAGAACTTAGGCTGGTGGCAGCTTTAAGAGTCTCTGGTAGATTGTTCCAGTCGTGAAGTGCACAGTAACAGAAGGAGGAGCGACAGGATTCCTTGTTGAACCTTGGGTGGGTAGCTTGTCCAGAAAGTATTTGAAAGCAAGACAGTAATAATGTATTTTGCGCCTTGACTCAAGTGATGGCCAATCTAGTTGTTGGAACATTTCACAATGATGTGTGTTGTGGTTACATTGCCTACAAGGGAAAAGGGAAGGTGTTAAGTGGTACCCATATGAATGGACTGCGTGTTGGAATTAACCCTTTTATGGCGTTATACTAACAGATATATTGTGAACACAGAAATGGCTGAAACAGAATTAACCTACATACTGTATGAGAAAATAATTTTCAAGGAGGCTGAAGTAATCAAAATAATATATAAGTATACACTGTTCAGGCACTCTCTGCAAAAAAAAAAAAAATTAATATATAATATTCTAAATTGTATAGTATACTAACGGTCCCTAATAACGTTCTTTCCCAATGTGCATGCGCAATGTATTATTTTTTAGGATACTGTAATCCCCATTCATCCAGATAACTTTACCTTGGTCGTTTTTCTAACGAACCTTACTTTTGCATATCATTAGCCTTGATTATACCCGCTAATAAGGAGGAAAATAAGGTCTGTTACCTATTTCTAGAAAGTTACGTTATTAGCACAAAATGAGCTATCTTCTAAGGATCTACCCCTATGTTCCTTTGCTTTTTAATAAAGATATATTAGAAGGTGGCTTTAAATCTGTGAGCAATACCAATTACATTTTATATTTCATCCATGGTTTGTAATTATGAATTACAGTCACTTTTCGGAGCACGTTTCTGAAGCAGCACTGTTAAGCACTTCAGTGAAGATTCCTGGCAGTTTTACACAATGTAAAAGTACAAAAGGTAAATGAGTCAGAAAGGCTCGTACAGCACAATGTGACTTACATATTAGGGAAGAAACAAAAAGAATAGACTGCAGTATTTGCTTCGTCCACTTGCTATGATGATCCCAGGAACCAAATGACAGGAAACCATATGAAAAGAGATCACAGAAGCCCATAACATTATTTACACTTGTGGTTTTTCTAATAGACATGTAATCAAGAAGCTGGCAATACGTAATGACCACTTAATGGGATCTAAAAGCATGCAAATTAGCTTTACCTCATTTTTCGCATTTTTTTCTTCTTAAATGTTGCATTTTTGTGACATTTTCAAAATAAATTACACTGCTTACAATTTCAACAATTTAACCCTAATCTTGAAAAAGTTGCAGTTAATGGCAGTATTTAATGGCAGTAAAGTATATACAGTACAGGGCCATGTGATCTTGCCCTTTGCCATTTAATGCTGCTGAATTCTTGATTTTTTGTACATCTCTAGCTGGAACATACTAAGTTTTCACTTGGTATCCAACTACTTTACATACACAGGTATAGAGAAAGTTGGGGTGGAGAAAGATACAGGGACCCATTTAGTTATTCCTCATTTGCATCTATAGTATTCTGAGGGGGGCAAGCTATTTTCATTCCTGCCTCAAAAGACCATTGGGGATCTATTTAGCAAAGTCTCCTAGCTACCAAACTGGAGCAACATTAGGGCACAAAAGGTAACATAATTATTTAAAGAAACAAGATTATTTTCAAGTTGATGAAAATGTTTGATGCAATTAATCTGATCCAGATTATCTCTAGGTGGTTCTGATCTTTTGCAGTTAAAAGATTTTAATAAATAAATGTCCCCGCCTCCTATAAACTAATGAATGTTGTGAATGATAACACACAAAGGCAGGTAGTGTTTCTAGATAGGGTTTTAAACTTTTAATGCTGAGCTGGTACAGTAGGTTAGGCACCTTTGAGAAAAAGTGCACTGAGTGGATTTCTCTAAAAATGGTGCGTTCCCATTTTTTGCTTTTTTGTCGAAAAGGATTGTACTAACGAATAGAGATGGGTGAATCTTCCCAAATCTGTTTTCCTGGATTTTGGCGCATTTTTCAACCCAAAATCCACTTTGCGGTGTAAAATCCGCGAACAGATTTGGTTCAGTTTGTCTGCGCAGATTCATCAAAATCCGCCATTGGATACAATACGTGGATGTATTTGTAGAAATCCAATCGGTGGATTCAGCAACTCGTTGGCGGATTCTTATCAATCCACCAACGGATTGCTGAATTCGCGGATTGGATTCTACAGATCCATTCATGGGTTGCGGAATCCGCGGAATGTATTGGTAATAATAATAAAAAATCCACAAATCGCCCATTTTGAGATTGGTGAGCTCAAACATGCGGACCAAAGGAACGGCCGATCCCCTGCAGATCAAAATCCATCCCAAAAATTCGCCCATCTCTACTAACGAATTCTGTTTTTTTCTCCCAATTGTTTCTTTTAATTCTATAGTTAGCTTTCTATGTATAGTACCAGACAAAAAAGGGATCGAAACCAGTATTTTTAAGATTCATGACAATCCTTAGAAATATCCATGATATTACAGCATGAGAAGAAAGGCTATCAATGGGACTTTTTTCCATTCCTTTTTCATTATTACAAGGACATCTATGAAAATGTTGTTTTCAATATGTAACCCTTTAGCAAGCATTCATATCACTAGATGTAACCATATCAAATTACTCTAGAAGACTGAAACAACAATATATTTAATCAGCGTAAGAAGAAAATCGGCGGATATTATTGATTTGATTTACATATATTTCATCAGTAGGTATTTTTTTTACCTAACATTTAAATATAGTATACTGTCTAATTTATGTATATCATTCAAAACTGACATTTAGAAATGCGTTTTTGATATTATAACAATACAGCAAGGATTCCACGCTCGTGCTGTCAGTAGATTGTTCGTTTAACACCAAAGTCCCCTTGCAGCTGTGTGTATGGAGCACCTCCCCAAACGCTCCAATATGAGTGACATCCCAATACAGGGAGTCTCAAACAAACAATCGACAAAAATATAGGGGTCACGACAGGACACCTGACGACTTACTCACTTGTTGGTTGAAGCAGAGAAGCTCGGGCGGAGAAGTGATCACCGCATGCGGGTGCAGTCCGGACTTAAACATCAGTGCCTGCAAAACGGTAACCTGCCCGTTAACTCGTGGCACTCGTCTGCTCCCCTCAGTGTAGTTGTTCGTCAGCTGTGCCATTACACTATACCTAGGTGCCTGATTATGATACTGACTGTAGTGTGACCATATGTAGTGTGAGCATGTGCATATTTGACACTTGTTTTATGTATATTTTTACTGTGTATTTCTCACACGGGGGGATGGGTTTCTCTATTTGATAGAGGGGCAGTGATACCTCCCTAGTGGCGTATTGCCATTTGTGTATGGTCAATTGACCTATTAATAAACTGACTATTACAAATTCCAGTTTTTATAATTGGATTTTATTATCATACTCTATTTTTGAGCTAATCACTAATCCCCGGTGCGTTTTTGATAGTATTCATTTGAAGCTGGGGGTCCTTTGTAATAAACAAAAATGTGAGTTCTTTTTAATCAAATGTAGTTTCACTGAAAATTTCAATAATTAAATCTTTTTTTTTCCATATCTGTGACTAAATATTTTTGCAGGGTAAAACTATAAATTCAATGGGAAGCACAGAGCATGTCTGGCGGCAGGGTTTGCCGTAAACACTTAATCAGAAAGGTACCACATGACTCTTTCAGAGTTTGATTTATATTACAGCAAGAGCTGAAGTGTAAGCTGGCTAGCAGGAATCAAGTGAGAAGTTACACTGCAGGAGCTGTTGCAGACAGCTGAGCAGACAGACAGAAGGAAAGCCTTAGGCGCATGTGAAATTAAATTACTGCTGGCATGCACAAAGATAAGTGACCTGAGATACTGTATATTGAATAAGGAAGCTTCGGTTTGTCATCCAAAAATACGAGATAGTTAAGAAATGGTATAAAATTGAAAAGCTAATGCCTGCAAAGCAAATGCAAGACATTCCTTTGTGCTTTACTGTCACACATGTTATCAAACAGGTTTTTGTATATTCCTATGTTAAAACACATGATGGTCACAAAAATCACGTGGCTAACATACAGTAATGCCGATTCCTTGTAGTTTGTGATGCTTTTTAGCGGGTTAAAATTTGAGTTCTTCAGAAGTGAAATTATAGTGTACAGAGCTTTTGTAAAACCTCATAAGTTCCTTCTCTAAGTGGACAGTGGCCACACAGTTAGGATGAAACATATAACTTACATTTGGGCTCTCTTGTGTAGGTTTAGTGGCTTGGCACTTCTTTAACCCAGGCTGTGCTGAAAAGTTGTGTATTGCAGCAGGAATAAGATTATAGGGGTCCATGTTAAAATGGATAAAAAGGAAAGAGTGACATACTGTGCTCATTTGCATGTCATTACCCAGAATCCCTGGCTCCAGTGGAAGCACTGTTTGCTAAGCGATAATAGGGAAAGACAGGATGGCAGACTTGTCTGAGACGTGCAGATGTACTAACAATGGTATTTTAATTTGCGGCTCTCTTGTGTAAAATCTAATCATTTGGGGGGGTCACTATAGTATACTGTAGGAGTTCTTTACATGCGCACGATCATCAGATATTCACTATGCAAATTAATAACAAACTCGTGGCCAGTGTGAACATTTCTAATTGTGGTGTATAAATATTTAGATGTTTTATGTATATAGTAGTGCTGTGTGGGATTTTATTGCTCAGGGAAAATCCCTCAGTGTGTACTTTTTATCATTTCATGCTGCAGATTTTTCTGCAATTACAAAAATATTCTGCAAGGTAATCCAAAAAACCACAGTTGAAATTTCCGCAAAAGTCAATTAAATGATTTCCACAAAAGCAATAATCTGCATTTTGTTATAATTCCAAAGGTAGAATATTTGTTTCTGCGCAGCCCTAATATACAGCCATTGACAACACTAAATATAACTAAAAGCAAAGAACGGGTATATGTTTTCAAAAAGAACAATTCAAGCAATTTTCTGAATGCAATCTTTAAAAGTGTATGTATTCTAAGACTGAAGAAGTTGAGATTATTAGACTGAAAATGTAAGGGTCCTTGGTTAAATAACATATATTTTCAGTTTACAGAAAAATTGTCGAGATCTCTCAAAATGAAAAGCGTTGCATATTTGATAATATACTCATTCAGTAGTTACATAGTTACATAGTAGATGAGGATGAAAAAAAGACATGCGTCCATCAAGGTCGAGCCATGCTAAATTTAGACGACAGATACTTTATCCTATATCCGTACTTACAGAATATTGATCCAGAAAAGGCAAACAAAAAACCCTAGTGAAATATCATCCAATAATATCTCATAAGGGGGAAAATAAATTCCTTCCTGGCTCCAATAATTGTCAATCAGATTACTCCCTGGATCAACATCTTTCCAATGTTTACTTATTTGTATATCCCTGTATACCTTTCCTTTCTAAAAGAAGTCCAGCCTTTTTTTGAACAAATCTATTGTATCTGCCATCACAGTCTCCATGGGTAATGAATTCCACATTTTAACTGCCCTTACTGTAAAGAACCCTTTCCTTTGTTGCTGGTGAAATCTCCTTTCCTCCAACCTTAAGGGATGACCCCGAGTCCTTTGTACTGTCCTTGGGATAAATAGTTCTTTTGAAAGCTCCTTGTACTATCCCCGAATATATTTATGTATAGTTATCATAACCCCTCTTAGACGCATCTTTTCTAATGTAAATAAATCTAATTTAGCTAGCGTCTACATCATGTATTATCACACAATTTATTACTTTACATTAGCGCCTCACTTTCTCCAGCCTCTACTCATAAATCAGATTGTCCATCCCTTTTATTCATTTGGTGGCTCTTCTCTGCACTCTCTGTAGTTCCATAGTGTATTTTCTAAGGAGTAGTAGAGTTGGAGACAAAGGCGGGTGGGGGGAGGGCAATTCAGTTACTACGGTATGGTGTAGATCAGAGGTCCAAGGCCCACCAATCGGTCAGGTTTAAAGGATTTCCCTGCTTCAGTACAGGTGGCTCAATCGGTGGCTCAGTCAAAGACTGAGCTTCTGATTGAGCCACTTGTGCTGAAGCACGGATATCCTTAAAACCAGACCTGTTGGTGGCCCTTAAGGACTGGAGTTGGCCCCTCCGGTTGTAGATTCACTAAAGATCGATATTGATATATAGTAAAGTAGATGTGCATTATTGACCAAACAAAGCCCTGTGTCACTAATGAGCATGCCAATGAGAATGTATTGCATAATTACATATGAAGATGGGCACATTTAAAAACAGTATTGCAAATGAAGAATTAATGGTAAGTTGCCTATTCCCATGCTGCTCACTAAGCTTCAATACATGGCAAATGCAGACTACTGACAATTGTCAGTTTGTATCACCAACCCTAGACTGGCGTTATGCTGATCTTGCCTATACAGTATGGCTACTACTGTATAGGCATAATACTAACAATGTTAAATTTAATAATATAATAACCCCTAAGAAAGCCAAGTGGCGAGCCAAGCAGTCATGTTCAATCCAGGACTAACAGGCCATCGGCTTAATATTTGCACATATACATTTATGCATTTTGTGTTTTATTTGTAGGGTGTTTATGTTGTATATTAATCCCTTTAATACTTGAAGGCATTCCTTTGCATACTTGGGTATCATCAGATATCAAAGGGGTTAAATAATTGTCTGCCTTAGGGTTTGGTTATCGCATAACTCTATGGAAAAAAGTGTGATATCTCCAACCGCACTACCCTCAACCACACACTCAACATTGCCAGCGATGATTGATTAATTACATGAGTTAACTCTTACTTATATAGTTAAAGTAATGTAGCATTGAGTGTAATGTATTCAAATGAGATTGAATATTGTAACCCACTTAATGTATGAATATTGTAACTAATCCTTAGGGACAATGGTGGCTGTGATCCCAATTTTGGATAACGCCAAATTTTAATGCAGCATTATTGACTTCAGTGAATCTAGCCAAACATCAAAATGATTTGTTGTACTGTGAGTGGAGGTAGCAGTTGCCCAGGGGAAGCAAATTCATTAAGAAATGACTGGGATGGGCATGCAATGAATATTGGGTTTCTCCCTACCCTCAAATAAAAAATATATAAATCCACTCTCTGACTAATGGATGAAAGTAAAAAGAAACCTGAATGTCAAACGTTTGAAAGGATCTTCCTTGTACTGATTGGGGTCTCAGATTGATGATTTCTGTACCAACTCAAAGGAAGTTAAGTTTGTCATGGGGAAGTGTTTCATCATTAAATTATACACATACAGTATGAATATATACTATGTAAAACGTTGCTTAATCCTGTCAGAGGACCAGGGATGTGCACAGTTTTCACATAATTTTGCAAAACTAGCAACATTTGAAGGTTTTGTTATTCTTCGTAAACATCTGACTTTTTAAACTGTAAGAAATCTCCATAGCCTGAAATGAGAGTGGGAGGGGGGGGTGGGGGGGGGGGGGGGGACGAGGGAGGTCCTAGTTTATAGAATCCCCAAAACACTCATCAACAGTATACAACATGTGGAGAAATGCCTGGTGGGACAGCTGAGAAACCTGTGAAATAATCATCTCACTCTCTCCCCTCTCTCCCCTCTCTCCCCTCTCTCCCCTCTCTTCCCTCTCTCCCCTCTCTCCCCTCTCTCCCCTCTCTCCCCTCTCTCTCCTCTCTCCCCTCTCTCCCCTCTCTTCCCTCTCTCCCCTCTCTCCCCTCTCTCCCCTCTCTCCCCTCTCTTCCCTCTCTTCCCTGTCTCCCCTCTCTCCCCACTCTCCCCACTCTCCCCACTCTCTCCTCTCTCCCCTCTCTCCCCTCTCTCCCCTCTCTGCCCTCTCTCCCCTCTCTCCCCTCTCTCCCCTCTCTCCCCTCTCTCCCCTCTCTCCCTTCTCCTTTGAAATACTGTATCACATTTTGCTTCTCAATTGACTTGTCTATCGAAGTTTTTGAAAAATTCGAGCAAAACATAGGCACATCCAATTTTGCACATCTCTACAGAGGACCATGAAAAGAGGAGGAGACTTTACACGAGGAACTTAAGAACAGATCCTATTCTACAGTGTCATCAAACAAAAATAAAGGAGACGTGGGAAGTGAAACCTCCTCAGTTTGAAGATACCTTTCATGATAAATACAGCAGATTGTTTCCTAATGGCCGCTATACTGTACACTTACAGTACAAGTCAGATTAAAATGAGATAACTTGTTCTATAAGTTTTATAACCAGAAGGCTCATCTAGGAAAAGCAAATGTTTGTCTGTGAATTTTGCACAGGTTTGTTTCTGTCCTTTGTTTTTTTGCTGTATAAAATAAGTAGTAATTAGGCACCTGCTTTATTGTGTTATTATGAAATATGTATAATGCTAAATAGCTACTTTTATCTGTTCACTGCTTTGTGTTATATTATTATCCCTTTTATGTTCATGTTGCAAACTGTGTCATCTAAATATTGATACCAATCCAAAAACAGGGCAAATAGTAATACTTGACATAGTTATTTCTTTTGATTATTATATGGCACATTTCTAAAGAGCACAGAGTGAGTAATACAATGGCTTATAAAAATGTTGATTGAAATGCTGCCCAAAGCTAAATAAATACCCTACTGTGCTATAAAGAATTTGTCATTCCATATGGCCTTGTGTACAGTACATTAAAAATACACTTGTACAATTAATAATCAAAATTTGTCTCTTGTCTTGTCTTGTCTTTATACACACTTTTGTTAAAGGTCCATATTTTAGACACATTAGGGACTGTGAATTCTGTCTTCAAAACTTGCCTGTCTGAGTGATACCTTAATTACGAACCTGCATGAACTTTAGGAGCACAGTCCTCTTCCTCTCTTGCTCAACTGTTCCAAAATGCACTGGAGAGAGAGGGCCAGCAGTGTGCTGATTGTCTGGGTCTGATCTATATAGATAGGGTAGCTCTAGGGAAAAACCTGACTAGCCCTGTATAGAGAACAGATGTAGGCATATTTATGTAATAAAGACACCTGAGGAAGCCTAAACAGCAAAACGAAATGGAGCAAGACAGGGACAATCACCAAACCCCCATCCAGTTGCCCGTCACACTGTGAGCGCTTGCACAACATTCCAGAAGGATTCCAGACTGCTTCTTGGCAGGAAACCCGATGTAGAAGATGGCTGGAAGGACACAGTTCAGCGTAGTACTGTGGCAGTGAGGACTGTGCACAATAGAGACAGAATGCCCAAGACTTGTAAGGAAAGTGTGGCATGACTTAAGGCCAAGTGGTCCAACCACTAATAAGCCATGATTACAGGCTAGGGGGGTGAAGTAAGGGGTACTTAAGGTAAAGGGGATGGATCCTAGCTTCATCTTCTAGGATCTACTGGAGTAAAGTCCCACCCACCCTGTTTTTAGGCATGAGGGATGTCAGCGTTGGACAGAAAGATCGGGATTCTGCACTGTTTTGTTGCAACTTTGAAATGTGTTCCAAAAGCCTGTCCAAAAGCCTATCCTATTCCCCACACCATCGCGGACCACTCAGCTCTCCTGGACCCTCACAGGAATGACTATGTTCTGTGGCAGCTTCCCAGTTCTGAGTTGTCCGTCCAGAAAGCCGTGGTGATGCAGGCGCCCCGGAGGAGACCTGCGCCTGAGGAGGACGACGTTGCTGTGAAGGATCTGTAACTGTGTTACAATAGCTTAAAACATAAAATTGCAATGCACATTGACTTAATGCAGGAGTTCTCAACTCCAGACCTGAAGACAGCCCAACAGATCAGGTTTTAGGGATATTCCTGCCTCAACACAAGTGGCTCAATCTGATTAATAAGGCACTGATTGAGCAGCCTGTGCTGAAGCAGGGATATCCTTTAAACCTGACCTGTTGGGGTGTCTTGAGGACTACGGGGCTCCGAAAAGGGCTAATTTCACATGGTTCGTAGCCTCATGAAAAAGTTTCACACTTTATTAGTAAACAGGACTTAGGGCCTCATGCAGTAAGCGCCGAAAAGGCTTTTTTCGCCATTTTCTCGCCAACATTGCCTTTCCGACTCAGTAAGCGCCGAAAAGTACGCTAAATCTGCATTTTTTTTCCCGAAATTTTTTTTTCGGCAGTTGGGTGCCGATAAGCCACTTTTCGGGACTTATCAGCACTTTCTGAAACGCGCTCAATTCTAGTAGCCCTGATCAGATTTTCGCTGCTGATCGGCACTTGACAATTGAGATTTTTACGCCAATCCAGCCCGCCAACTAAAGTTGGCAAGTTGCTGGGGGAGAAGCACCGGTAAGGTCGGCACTTAGAAAAAAATCAGGCCTTTTGCCTGGCTGGGATTGAAGCCGGGGGTCTCCGGAGCTGATACCCATTAATACCAGCACCGGAGCTCCCCGGCATGCATCCGAGGCAGGAAAAATGAATTTAAAGCCCACTTCATTACCTTAGCGGCTAACCGCTAAGGCAATGAAGGGGTTAACCAGCCGTGCCATGTTTATTGTGGGTAGCGGGGGTGGGTGAAGGGGGTATTAGCTCCAACAGTGGCTGTTTAGGGCTGGCGGGTGGATTGCATTGCGGGTGGACTCAACCCCTTCATGACCCTAGCGGTTAATACCGCTACGGTCATGAATGGGTTAAGCCCTCACGCTACCCACCCACAAGCCCTAAACAACCAACGTTGGGGCTAATACCCACTTCGCCCACCCCCGCTACCCACAATAAAAAAAATACACACACAACAGCCCCACACTAAATAAATATATAAATAAATAAATATATAAATATATATATATATATATATATATTACACCAACAACCCCTATACCCCCCTAACATACAGTACATATATGCACAGCAATGATACTATAGGCCGGCGGGTGCCCTCGGGTGTTACCCGCGGGCCTGCAGTACCAATTCTGTGCTCCCCCAAATTATTTCTAAAACACATACATACTTATAAAGAAATAACCCCCCCCCCTTATACATACAGTATAGTAATGGGCACAATTATTATTATCCACAAATGGATAATAGTGCATTTGCCCATATAAAATACATAAAGAACAATAAATACATTAAATACATATTGCACTCACCCTTGTCTGGCTGCCACGATGAAGGCCATCCTCATCTTCATCACCGTCCATGCCCCCTCCGATGCTGCAAAACATAAACAAGAATAAAAACAGATAATGTAATGTCCCCTAACCCCTTAATCACCATAGCGGTTATTAACCGCTACAGTCATTAAGGTGTTAACCCACCCTCACCCACCACTCGGGAGGCCTACATACCCTCCCCCACTACCCTCCCACCCCGTAAGGCCTAACCACCCTCACTCACCCAATACCCAGCCGGGAGCCCTACCCACATACCCTTGGGGCCAATATCCCCTCCCCCCACCCACAGTACCCACAATAAAAACAATACACAGCCCCACAATAAACATCATTATATTTATTAAATACATAACCCACCCCCTGTGCCCCCCCCATAAATACATGATTTATTATTTTACATACAGGGTTAATACCCCAGGCGCACGGGAGTCCCAGGTGGGCCTGACGGGTCAACTCACAGACCTACAGTAGCCCAGCACCATGTTTCAAACAGGGTCTGGAGGCCTACGGGTGGTCCCCGCCAGGCGCCGTGGTCCACAAGGTGGTCTCTGCGGGTCACCGTGGGCCACAATGGGGTTCCCACGGGTAGGCCCGCGGCTGTCTGGGGGGCTCCGGGTCAGACCTACAGGTGTCTGAGGGGCCTCGGGTGGTTCCCACGGGGGTCTGGGGGCCCTCAGGTGGTCCCTATGGGTCTGCGGTGCCCCCACAGATATGGGGCCACCGGTTCTTCCCCGCAGGTGTCCCCTGTGGACCCGGCAGCCGTTTACCCGTGTGAAGCCCAAGGAGACCGCAGGTGGTCTCCATAGGTCCCCCACAGACCTGAGGAAACAACCCTGTATGTAAAAAAAATAAACATGTCCTATACATTAAATACATCAATCCCCCCCCCCCAACACATACAGTACAATAATGTGCAAAAATAATTACCTTTGCGGTTATTATCCGATAAGGTGATTAAGGGGTTAATTGATATCAGAATGTAATAGCACTGTATTGGCTATGTAGTTTGTTGGAAACGGAGGACACGGATTTTTCTGTCGATGGGACTTCATATTGATCAGGTCAGTTGAACTTTATTTCTTTTATTATGCTACTTAATATGTTTAATAATGGGCAAATGATCTATTATCCCTATCTGGATAATAGTTATTTTGCACATTATTGTACTGTATGTGTTGGGGGGGGGGGATTGATGTATTTAATGTATAGGACATGTTTATTTATTTTTACATACAGGGTTGTTTCCTCAGGTCTGCAGGAGACCTATGGAGACCACCTGCGGTCTCCTCGGACTTCTCACAGGTAAACGACTGCCGGGTCCACGGGGGACACCTGCGGGAAAGAATGGGTGGCCCCATATCTGTGGGGGCACCGTGGACACGTAGGGACCCCAGAGGGCCCCAGATCCCCATGTGAAGCACCCTAGGTCACTCAGACACCTGTGGGTCTGACCTGGGGCCCCCCAGACAGACGCGGGCCTACCCATGGGGACCCCATTGTGGCCCACGATGACCCGCGGAGACCACCTGGTGGACCATGGCGCCTGGCGGGGACCACCCGCAGCCCTCCAGACTCTGTTTGAAACAAGGTGCTGGGTTACTTTAGGTCTGTGAGGTGACCCGTCAGGCCCACCGGGGACTCCCGTGGGCCTGGAGTATTAACACTGTATGTAAAATAATAAATCATGTATTTATGGGGGGGCACAGGGGGTGGGTTATGTATTTAATAAATATAATGATGTTTATTGTGGGGCTGTGTATTGTTTTTATTGTGGGTACTGTGGGTGGGGGAAAGGGGTATTGGTCCCAAGGGTATGTGGGTAGGGCTCCCGGCTGGGTATTGGGTGAGTGAGGGTGGTTAGGCCTCATGGGGTGGGGGGGGGTAGTGGGGGAGGGTATTCAGGCCTCCCGAGTGGTGGGTGAGGGTGGGTTAACCCCTTAATGACTGTAGCGGTTAATAACCGCTATGGTGATTAAGGCATTAGGGGACATTACATTGGCTGTTTTTATTCTTGTCTATGTTTTGCAGCATCAGAGGGGGCATGGACGGTGATGAAGATGAGGATGGCCTTCATCGTGGCAGCCGGACATGGGTGAGTGCAATATGTATTTAATGTATTTATTGTTCTTTATGTATTTAAAATGGGCAAATTCACTATTATCCATATGTGGATAATATTAATTTTGAACATTACTATACTGTGTGTCTTAACGGTGGTGTATTTATGTGTTGTTCTTTTTTTGGGGGTGCACATAATTGGTACTGCAGGCTTGCGGGGAACACCCGAGGGCCACCACCGGCCTATAGTATCATTGCTGTGCATCCCAAAAATGTTATATATGTAATGGGGGTACAGGGCTTGTTGGGGGCACAGAGGGTGTATGTTGTTTATTGAAATATTTATTGGGGGCAATTTCCCCAATAAACATGCTATTATGCCTTAACCCCATCATTGCCTTAGCGGCTATCCGCTATGGTAATGAAGCAGCATTAATGTATTTTAATAATATTGTGCGGGAGCAGGGGGTCCCCTGAGCTGAACCGCATTGATTTGTGGCTCAGGGACCCCCTGCTTCCTGAGTTACAGGCCCCGATATGGGGCATCGGTGCCAGTGTCAACGCCATCTTTATAGCAGGCACGTCGCGTATGGGATGCTATAAAGATGGCGGCGACACTGGCACCTGATGACCCATACCGGGGCCTATAACTCGGGAAGCAGGGGGTCCCGGATCCACAAATCAATGCGGTTCAGCTCTGGGGACCCCCTGCTCCCTTACACTATTATTAAAAATACATTAATGCTGCTTCATTACCATAGTAGATAACCGCAAAGGTAAGGAATGATTGTTTATTTATATGTGTGTTTTACTCATAGTGTAGATGTGCAAAGGGTCTCCGGAGCTGAACCGCTTTGGTTTTAGGTGAAGGGGGCCCCCTGCTTCCCGAGATACAGGCCACTTTATGGGGTGCCGGTATCCCTCTGCTTTGTTTACATTCCGCGGTCATGTGATTGGGACATTTAAATGCTGAGGGATACCGGCACCTCATAAAGGGGTCTGTATCTCGGGAAGCAGGGGGTCCCCGGACCTGAAACCAATGCGGTTCAGCTCCGGAGACCCCCTGCACATCTACACTATGAATAATAATTGTTTTGAAATATTTTTTATTTTGCCAATGTTTGCGCAAACACATATCGGCAGATTATCGGCAGACAGACTGTCTCAACACAGGCTACTCTGCGTTTTGCTTTCGCAGTGATTCGCCAGGGATTCGGCCCTTCCTGAATACTGCGAGGGCAAATCGCCAAATCATGCCGATATTGAACCCGTGCCGAGAGTGCTTTTTCGGTGCTTACTGCATGAGGCCCTTAGGCCTGGAAGATAATATAGAAACCCTGTATTGATACACTGTGACTGAGTGCCTTTTTCTTGTATATTATGCTTGTTATTGTTACAATAACATACTACACTATGGGGCCTATGCAGAGAGCAGCGAATTTTTAAATTGGCGAGTTTATTAAAAAGTAGCTTTTTTGGAGAGTTTTATTCTCCGTATGCAGAAATGTGCGAATTCTGCTATGTTTAACATGAATGCGTGTGGCGAGTTTAAATTGGCGAGATGCGCGCTTCAGAAATGTGTAAAAAAAAAATTGCGCCTTTTTTTTCCCTTTGCAATGGCCGCGAGCGGCAGCTTCTTGCCAATTTTTTCTGGCGAGGCAAAAAGGAGACAATCGCGCCATTTTATTGGCGCGAACAGCCGCTAGATGCCGTTCGCGCCTCTCTACATTAGGATATTTTTAAAACTGGCGAGATGGAGGTTCTCGCCAGCCGCGAGGCGAGTTTTAGAAATAGAAAAGAAAAATTGGCGCGTTTTTCGTAACTCGCCATTTTCTGCTGTTTTCTGCGCGATTTTCTCCAAAAAATGGCGAATTTCGAAATAGCGCTGCTCTCTGCATAGGCCCCTATATGTTTTTTATTTTCTGTGTTTTTGTTTTTTCATCGACTTGTTTCCATTTTGCCATTGGGAGCTCTCATCTACTTAGCCCTGTATAGACTATATAACAGAAATGTAATTAGTGATTTGAATTGAATGATGCAAACAGTTTGGAAAACCTTAAATGTATCTGTTTATTCAAGTCTAGTTACGCAGACAAATAAACATTTCTGTTTGATGCCCCTATAGAAGATACGATATGAGATAGTGACTGCCAGTTTGGCATTTCCAATTGGAGTTCAACTCATACTTCATATGTAGGGAACAAGAGTATAATATCCCCACTTTATATAACGCAGATAATGTAATAAAGGCAGAGCTCTCCACAAGCAAGACCTGAATGTCAAACGTTTGAAAGGATCTTCCTTGTACTTATTGGGGTCTCATATTGATCTTCTCTATTCAAACTCAAAGATGCCTTTCATGATAAATACAGCAGATTTGTTCCAAATGGCTATACACTTACAATACATGTCAGATTAAAACGAGATAACTTGTTCTATAAATTTTATAACCAGAAGGCTCATCTAGGAAAAGCAAATGTTTGTCTGTGGATTAAACAATGTGTGTCTGTGTGTGTGTGTTCATTTTAATGTACATTTGTACTTAGGGGCCTATGCACTAAGCGTTAATAAGCCACTTATCGAGCACTTATCACCTAAAATGCCTACTCTGATTCTGTAAGCAGCGATAAGTGGGCGATAAAAGACTGAATCACCCCCAAAAATGTGGTTAATAAAAAAAATGGCAGAGTGAACGGCGATAAGCCACTTATCACCACTTTTCGGCAGGTTCATAAACTCGTGCAATTCTAGTAGCAGCGATTAGGTTATCGACACCTATCGCAGCTCTAGAATGGCGAATCTCTGTCAAAATCATCACACCAGGAAAATTTGGTGTGAGGGTGTTGGAAACTTGCGTAGAAGCGGCGAGACAGGACATAGAAAGAAAATGCTTTTTTTCTGCATCGGATTGATGCCGGGGGTCTCTGGAGCTGATATCCATTAATACCAACTCCGGAGACCCCTGGCATCAATCCCATGCAATAAAATGCATTTACAATCAACTTCATTACCTTAGGGGCTAACCGCTAAGGCAATGAATGGGTTAAACCCTCCCACTACCCACTAAGGGCCAAATACAGCGAAGATCCAGACCAGGTAACCTAATTCTTCTTTCTTTAATCTTCGATCATCTTCTTCTTTTTTGATCTTTGATTATTTCTTTATTTTCTTTGAATTCTGTCTTTATATTCGGTTCTTCATCTGTTAATCCAGTAACCCCATGTTAAATCCATGATGCTGACCAGTCGGCTTCTTGAGCTCAAATAAGATGTCCCGGCCTTTAACATGATGTCACAAAAAGCAACATGGCTTCCGTCACATGGTACTTCAGCCAATCAGATTGAGAGAACTATATCCTCAATCTGATTGGTTATAGTAGACCATGTGACTTCCTTTGGATGACGTCACATCCTTTCCCTAAAATTACTCAATCACATGAGCCCCCAGACACCCGTGGGACACTCGAGGGCTCCGAAACACCTGTGGGGTTGACCCGGAGACCCCCAGACAACCGCAGGGACCACATGGATGCCCATTTATACTCAGAATCGCTGGGAAAGGCCTTTTCAGAGAGGCAATCTTCACGCCGCCGACTACTCACCCATTTTGTGAATTTTGCTATCAAAGGTAATCGAGGCTTTCTGAACACCGTGATAGCAACGCTCACAAAAACGGTGATTTAAATGGCCTTGTGATTTTTTTTAATGAACCTTTAGTGCATGAGGCCCATAGTGTCTATCTGATTAAAATGCAAATAGTTGCTATTTTGCACAGGTTTGTTTCTGTCCTTTGTATTTTTGCTGTATAAAATAAGTAGTAATTAAGCACCTGCTTTATTGTGTTATTATGAAATATGTATAATGCTAAATAGCTACTTTTATCTGTTCACTGCTTTGTGTTATATTATTATCCCTTTTATGTTCATGTTGCAAACTGTGTCATCTAAATATTGATACCAATCCAAAAACAGGGCAAATGGTAATACTTGACATAGGTATTTCTTTTGATAATTATATGGCACATTTCTAAAGAGCACAGAGTGAGTAATACAATGGGCTTATAAAAATGTTGATTGAAATGCTGCCCAAAACTAAATAAATACCATACTGTGCTATAAAGAATTTGTCATTCCATATGGCCTTGTGTACAGTACATTAAAAATACACTTGTACAATTAATAATCAAAATTTGTCTCTTGTCTTTATACACACTTTTGTTAAAGGTCCATATTTTAGACACATTAGGGACTGTGAATTCTGTCTTCAAATCTTGCCCACACTGAAAGATGCTAAACAAAGGGATGGACTGGTGTCTGAGTGATACCTTAATGACGAACCTGCATGAACTTTAGGAGCACAGTCCTCTTCTGTTGCACAATGCACTGGAGAGAGAGAGGGACAGCCATTTGCTGATTGTCTGGGTCTGATCTATACAGAAATGGTAGCTCTAGGGAAAAACCTGACTAGCCCTGTATAGAGAACAGATGTGTGAACAGATGTAGGCATATTTAAGTATTAAAGACACCTGAGGAAGCCTAAACAGCAAAACAAAATGGAGCAAGACTGGGACAATCACCAAACCCCCATCCAGTTGCCCGTCACACTGTGAGCGCTTGCACAACATTCCCGAAGGAATCCAGACTGCTTCTTGGCAGGAAGCCCGATGTAGAAGATGACTGGAAGGACACAGTTCAGCGTAGTACTGTGGCAGTGAGGACTGTGCACAATAGAGACAGAATGCCCAAGAGTTGTAAGGAAAGTGTGGCATGACTTAAGGCCAAGGGGTCCAACCACTATTAAGCCATGATGTCAGACTAGGGGAGTGAAGTAAGGGGTACTTAAGGTAATGGGGATGGATGCTAGCTTCATCTTCTAGGATCTACACGAGCAAAGTCCCACCCACCCAGTCTTTAGGCATGAGGGATGTCAGCGTTGGACAGAAAGGTTGGGATTCTGCTCTGGTTTGTCAGAGCTTAGAAATGTGTTGGCGGGGACTTAGTCAGTATTGGCTCATGGAGAGAGGTCTCAGGCCTTGGAAGTATTTTAGTTGGGGAAGGCGGTACCATTCCAGGTTAGGGTGACCAGAATGGTGGTGACCTTCTGGATGGAAATTGTGGAAGGCGGTACCATTCCAGACAAGGATCGGTTGGTGTGGACTGAATGTCTATATGAGCACGAACTGAGGGTATCCCACATGCTCCAATAGATGTGGGTGAAGCAATCTGTCTGAGTTCCATGTTGGGGATAAATATGATATATATTCATCTATTGTAATACATAAATCTGTGGCCATTATTTTCTCCCAAAAAGTTGTATGTTGTCTTTATTGGGAATGGGAGAGGGGTCCAGCTCGAGGCATGGGTAACTCATGTCCAAAAGGCATTCATAACATTACAAGCATTCATCACACACACACACACCCTCCCTCCTCCATCTCCCCCAAATACAATGCTGTGAAATGTTTCGCTATGCCTTAAAGATTAATAATGTCACCAAGTGATTAAGCGTTTAGCAAAATATTGCCATACAGTAAGCAAAACATGGTGTGTGTGCGCTATTTGTAATCTCAGCTTTAAGTGAATCAAGTGTTTTTAGAGACAGCCAGTTTGGAATTTCCAATTTGAGTTCAACTCACAGTTCATGTGCAGGGAACAACAGTATAATATCCTCACTTTATATAACGCAGATAATGTAACAAAGGCAGAGAGATCTACACACAAAAAACCCTGAATGAACTGTCTGTAGGACAGGAATCTCTGTTTGATTATAGGTTATTAACAGTTAATTTGTACCATTAAATAATGATTCTACTGTTGCCTATATTGCAACGTTTAGAGAACATTTTCAGTGGACAATAAAAATAATGCTAAATAATAAATTGTCAGCCTTTCCAGTAAATTAGATATTTGATTTGCAATCAATTCACAAAATATTCATGAGCTTATGTCAATATTTTTAAGGTTTGCTTTCTAAATGAGCATATTTCCTGATTCTTTAAGCCGGCATGTACTAAAAGGTAGGTCTTCCATGTAGATGGGGCTGTGTTTTTCATTTATGTGTCAAAAACAATGATTTGGTTGGTATGCAGATGGCACAATGTGAAGCAATTTGGTTTATTTGTACAAAAAAAAAAAAATCCATGCTTAACTTACATAAAATCCACACAGTATTTAGGCCTGTCATCATAAAATCAATTGCTTCACGACTATCATGGCTTTTGGACAACCACAAGAATGATAATTATGGCTAGCATTTCTTATTTTGCACTGCCCTCTACAGGCCAGATAGATTATGACCTGGAACAAATTCTTCCACAGACGGTTTTAATTTTATGAAGATAACAACGTATATCAAGCACTTGGCAAAGTATGCTTTTCTTTGGGTGCTTCAACTGTTTTTAATATTATTTTACTTATTCACTTCACACTGTGGACTTCTTATTTTCTACATAGGAATTATTTATTGATTGACCCTGATTTTAATAACGGTTTTATTAGAAGGTGGTTAAAATATCTGACATTTGCAGTCAACACTGATTCCTATCTTGCATTTATATTTTCTTCATGCAATAATCTTCTGTAGGCTCCTCCTGTTTTCCATATCTCACCACATAATATAGATACAGTATTTTTGCTGTTGTTGCAAACAGCAAAATATGATGGATAGTTTCTGAAAGGAGTACTCCGAACAGGAGCAGAAGGACTATAAGATTCTGACAACAGACCTCTTTCTCCAATTATAAGTAATTGTCGTCATTACCACTCTTGTATTTGCATCGTCATTAATATCCAGTTGGGAGGAAGAATTGTCAAATTGATTGATGTTTTCGCCTTCATCGCCAATGCAGGTCATTTGAGCACGCATTAATTACTATTCCCTTTAATCCACTATGACTCATGCCAGACTTTTTAACATCTTCTTTGAAATTTGGGGTTTGCTGTTATTTACCACCATTGGTTATATTTAGTGGAGGAAGAAGATGTTGGAAGAAGTTGCAGACTGCATAAAAGAAAATTAACTCAATCGTAATGCTATTTAAAGATTTTATTTTATTTTGCAGATTTGTTCAAAAATGTATATTGGGAAGGAAAAACAAACACAAAAAAACAAACAAATAATTCAGCAGTAAAGCTGCACTTCAAGCCGTCTATGTTTTAAAAAAATCATTCAATATGTGCATCAATACAATCTACACACTGACAGGTGATCCATCCGTTCTCCTGTAATCGATCGCTAGGTCCTCTTCTGCTGCACTGACTGACAAAGTTCTGTGAGGAAGATCATGTGACCAGGCAGGCACTAGGAAAAAGAAAACACAGGTGCGCACCAAGGTAAGAGTAGTATAGTGTAATACAAAAAATAGATAAGTAAACACTTACATATAATAAAACTTTATTTCATCCAGGTCTAGGCGATATCCTTTTCTGTTAGGCTTAACTTTAGAAGGTATACAGGGGCGATGTCAGATTCCCTCCAGATGGCAGTCCCGCGCGCTGGGGCTGGCTCTGTAGCACTGGCTGCAATCCTGCCTCCACGAGTGTTGGCGGGGTGTGTGGCGAAGTGCGCATGCGTGGGAAAGAAGCCCTCTATAGCCGTCTGTGGATGCCTGTCCGTTTGAATAATCGTGGCTGGAATAGATACACTTGTGTGTATGCCAGCTACCAAGGTGAGGGGAAGCTGGTTACACAATTGGCGACGCGTTTCGTATACCAAGTATACTTCATCATGCATGAAATAAAGTTTTATTATATGTAAGTGTTTACTTATCTATTTTTTGTATTACACTTTACTACTCTTACCTTGGTGCGCACCTGTGTTTTCTTTTTCTTGGTTGCCTGGCTCTGCCGACGGAGTTTTCCGCCGGGATCCATCTTTGAAGTGAGGGGAAACACTTCGAACCACAGGAGCTGCAGGAGGAAAGAGAGGAATCATTTTTCCATATCCGTAGGAAGCAAGAGCTCGGACTGAACATTCTCTGACAGGCAGGCACTAGATTCAATTGGTTCACTGCTAGAGAGGGTGATGTTGTTTCAGAAGGGTAAGGAGATGTAACTTTGTAAATGGTTGCTAAAGGAACAAAAATGCTTGTTACATTAGAATACATTGTCTTTACAATTTTTTTTTCTATTTATTTTAAATGCTATAAGTATTTTTTTCATAGTACAAAACTGATTTATTAAAGACCTGACTAACTACCTATGCTTGTTGTGATATGAGCAGCCTTTTATAGCTCTCTGAGCTCCCAGCAGGCCATGTTCCAGGAATTATTTTCAAATACTCTACTTATATATAATTAGATGAACACTCACCCAAAAATAAATGTATTCACAGGTATAAATTCGAAGAAAAATAAAATGTGCCGTTTAGTATAAAAGAAAAACAAACACATACAAATAAATAAAACAAACGTCTATGTATAACTGTGTGACCCTAATGTACCCTCCCTGCCTTCCTCACTGCTAGAGGCACAGGATAGAAATTCTGCATGGGGTAAGGGAGCCATTTAAACAGAATTGTGGCGAGGTTTCTTTCCTGTGTTCCTATAACTTATTATTATGTGCTAAATCTAGATAAAAAATGAGGTCAGAAAAACACTTGCTTTCACTTAGCAAGCAGTACAAAACAACGTACAAGGTTGTGTTATTTTCTTAGTGACTTGTAGTGGCTTTTATATCTTAGAGTCTGCTGAATGGGGAAGAGTCAATCTAGGGTTTTTTGGGGGGTGTGGGGGGAGGGGGGGCTACTCATCCCCCTGCCATCCTTATCAGGGAGTCAGTAAAGATGAGCAGAGATTACTCTGATTGTACAAGCACTTGCTGAGCTGAACACACAGGGACATAGACAAAATCCAATCCCACCCAAGACTAACATAAAACATGTTTTAAAAAATACTTATTGGTGTCAGATTTTGGTAAAAAGGGTATTTATTACCCAGGTGATACCCCTTAAACATGTCACTGGAATTCGCTTTGGTCCCAGTGTAGCCCTTGGACCCCCTCCCCCCCTTAAGTGAAATGAAGTCTGCTACTCCATATTATGCGGTGGTGCGTACCTGTGAGGAAACAAGAGGGCTGAGTGCTCCACAGTGTTGTGGGGAGAACAGTACAGGGTTTACAGGGTACCTTATTCGTGGTTGCAGCGCCTCCAGTCAGCATGGGTCCTTTGGATGGAAGGATGGTCCATACTAACACCTTTCTTTGTCCTTAGTCAGTGAATCACACTGGTGATGGTACAATGGTGTTTATTGTAGGTTCTGATCTTACAGCATTGCATATCTTTCCCTCTGCATGGTGCTCCTCCTGAGGCCTTCTACAGAGATCCAAGGTAGCTGGTACTCACTCAACAGGGGGAGGAAAGAGACACACTTACTTTGAGGAAAGTGCCAGTATTTATACCCTGAGATGATGCTTGTAACCCCGCACCATAACAGGGCAGGTCTGGATACTGACAGGCCATCATATCCAGCATGTGACCCAACCAGTATCCACCCCTCAGGCTGACACTTTCTGGCTGTTGCTAGGCCCGTCCTTGGATACATCAAATGTATCTAAGGCCTCGGCCAGGCTCCCCGCTGGCGTGCTGAGGCGCGCTGAGGCTCAGGGAAAGCGGGTTCTTTCCCTGGCCTTGCGGTTGCTTACCGTGCACGCCATCAGGGGGCGGGCCGGGGCGGGATTGGGGCGGGCCGGGGGCGGGCCGGGGGCGGGCCAGTGACGTCACGGAGCTGGCTCGCCCTCATTGGGCGAACCGCTCACATGACCGGCCCTGCGCTCTGGCAAGCTCGCAAATTTTTAAATTGCCTAAGACCTAAGCTTCCGCACACTTGCGGAAGCGTAGGCGAGCCCCTACTAAAGCCGCTCTAATTGCGGCTGTAGGGTCTCAGTGGCAAGCATGAGCGAGTTGCAAACAAGAGCCGGGCGCTTACCTTAAGTGTTGTGTCAGGGTGGGGGGTGCAGTACGATGCTTAAATACAAACCAATGGAGGTGGTCTCTCACAATGGAGTCTGTTAGGGATCCCTGTGCTCAACCCCAGAAAGGGGTTTCCAAAACCCTTGTTGGATATAAAGAGAGAGAGAATAGGGGGAGCAAAAGGGTTAGAGCATAATAACCAGCAATAACAATCTTATGATAATACAGGTCACTATCTCTGGAGTGTCAATAAACAGATGATGATAAATCAATACTCACACGGCCCTGTGTGAGCAAAGTTGCGTAAGGATGTCTTGTTTTTAGGGGTCTGGTCTATCCACGTGGTGAGTGGGATTAAGGGTATGGAAAAGTGAAGCAATAACCATAAACACTTACACGGCCATGTGTAAGCACAGTTGTTGAAAGGTATCTGTGGTATACACCTAGATTGCCCGTCCAAGATAATCCCAGGGGTGCTGTGCACGCTGCTGCTGGCAGGCAGGGGGTTAAATGCGGGTCTCCCTCACGGTCCTCCCGTTCTGGGGTTCTTTCCCTCCCCGTTTCAGCAAGGGGAGTGGGTGAGGCAAAATGACAGTGTGGGATCAGCAATGATCTTAAAAACGTAAACGTTTATTAAACATTAAATTAGATCCACAACAAATGCACTCACATAAAATAACACTGTCCCGGCGTGCTCCTGTGGCTGTGGTTCGCAGTTGTTCCCGGCCGCACTCTCCTCCGCGTCCGGAGTCGGAATGGATGGCAGTTCCTGGCGCGGCTGTGTCTGCAACTGCTTCCACCAGCAAAATGACATTTTGAGCCTGAGGAAGCCGTTTTACACGGCGAAACGCGTAGCTCTATTTCGGTGAAGACTTTTGAACTATTGGAGCTTCCGTAGCTGGTGGAAGCAGTTGCAGACACAGCCGCGCCAGGAACTACCATCCATTCCGACTCCGGACGCGGAGGAGAGGTAAGAATCTCCGGAAGCAGGGGTTCCATAGAGCTGAAATTAATGGGGTTCAGCTCCCTAAACCCCCTGTTTCGTTATTAATGTAGATATATTTATTAAATATATTTGCAATTAGCTTTTATTAGGACTTTTATTAGGACTTGTTAGGACTTATATATATTTTAACATTGGACACTTCATACAAATACTTATAAAACATGTGCTAGCTGTAAAAACATGAATAATGACAAGTGCCACTAATGATTTTAGGTGAATACATTTTTTTTTTAACCGCAATACACACTTTCCAACCCATTTGAAAACACAAGCCCCCCTATCAAAAAAAAAAAACTTGCAGCTACAGTACATGCAGATAATTATTTGTAACCTTTTCCCTTTTTTAACAGCAGAGAACATCCCTTTTTTTTTTTATATTTTTGCAGTAAGGATGATCTGTCAGTGTCCATCAGAACAAATCCTAAATGCCCCGTTATTTATGTTGTCTGTACCCCTTTTTCTTTGATAAAAAGTGAGCAAGATTAATTCAAGAGACTAAAACCAATATCAGAAGTAACCTAAATTTAGTGTAGTTGAGTTTTTATCAGCTGGGGATACATTATTAATCAGCATCAGCAGTGAAAAGCTTTAAATGTGTGAAATAATAGGAAGATGATTTCAGTATCTTCTGTTCTTTGAGTAAATTATTTACTAATCTCTCCATAGGACACATCTCCAAGTTAATTGTCTTCAGTCATTTGTCTATAATGAAAGCTTGCTCTAGAGTCCCAGTCAGTCCCTTGTACAAATGTATAAGACTTGTTCCTATAGTAATTAATTGAATTTTTTGTGCATTATGGGGCTCTGTCTAGAGATTTGAAATTATATGTTAAAGGATTAGACTATTGAAGCATTTAAGAGCAAAAAAAGAGTATTAAGGAAAAAAATCTTCCCATACTCATAATAGACTATAAAAGTGTTATCAGAAAGTCATATTGTTTTTTTCAGCAAGTGTGAGAATGTACAGTATTGCAAAACAGGGGTACGGAAACTTTTCTGTTTGCACCCGTGTCTAATCTTTCCCCCCCCCCCCCAACCTGCTCGGGCCCCCTCTACTTACCTGCTCTCTGGCTTTGGCGGCGTCATATGATGTCATGAATGTCCTGTGATGCTGCGTTGCCATGGAAACGCATTGTCATTTGATGCTGCGTTGCCATGGCGACACGTCGCAGAAGAGCCGCCTAAGAGCAGGTAAGAGAAGTTGCAGAGGCTTCACGCCTCCCCTGAAATTTAATTTAAATGGCTTTGGGAAGAGCGTGGGGCCTCTTCAACCGCCGTGCCCCCCCCCTAGAAAATCCCGCGTCCCCCAGTTTTGCGTACCCCCTCTGTAGAAAACAGGATAACATGCTATATGTTGTAGGGAAATCATGCTTATTTGTTTTAACAAGATGTTTTAAAACCCTTTAAGAATACACTTTTCAAAAAGTGTGATAGGGCTGATTTAGGACTATAGCATGTAAACTCCTATTAAATATTATTTAGATTGTAAGCTCTCTGGGGCAGGGATTTCTTATCTTATTGTCATATTTTGTTTGTTACACTTGTATTATAGCTGCCCGTTCTGTATTGTCGCTTTTGTAAAGAGCTGAACACACTGTGTGCGCAATATAACTAAAGATATACATAAACGCATACAATTTGAATGGACATTCCGAATTGGCACTATGACCCTTTATTTCATAACCCCACAATATGCTGTAACTCCCATACAGTAATTGATTTTAACTACAACAGAAGTAGGTAGTGGTAGGTGGTGTAAGCACTTAAAGCAGAGGAGCATACGTTCTGTGGCATTAGTTTCTTAGCCAAATACACAGAGGCAACTATTCAATATGTTGTGGATCCGTCTTGCCGTGCAAGGGAACATTTTAGCCCTATTCATTTGGAGTGGAGCTTTTCCCCAGATCAAAGAACATGTTCTTGCAGCCCAATGAATAGGGACCTACAGTTCATCTTAAGTATTCTTAAGGGGATCAGAGATAAGATCAAAACAATAGCCGCTCCACCAGCATGAAAAAATGGGGAACTCACCAGCAAAGGAAATTCTTTTTTTATTTAAAACTACATAAAAAAAGGAACAAACAGCGAGTCAGATCTCTACCCACGCGTTTCATGCCCCCTATGCCGCTTTTCAAGCTTTTTTTTTAACTCCTTGAAAAAGCATCAAAGGGGGCGTGAAATGTGTGGGAGGAGATATCACTCACTGTTTGCTCATGATTTTTTATGTAGTTTAAATAAATTGTTTTAAATTTTCCTTTGCGGGTGAGTTCCACATTTTTTCATGCTGGTGGAGCAGCTGTTGTTTTGATCTTATCCCTGTTCCTGTTCGTCTGCGAGGATCATATTTACACTGCCGGAGGCCAATTGGAGGACGCATCATTACTGCAGTGTCTCTGGAGGCAGCAGGGAAAGGGATGCAGGACGGTGTATCATAGTGAGTATAAGATACTCCACACCGGGCATACCAGGGATGTGGGGACTCGGTTGGCTATCATATATTAACTTTTTCTGTCCCCACAGGTGTCCCCTCCTGCTCCCCATTACTCCCGTATTTGCCCATAGCTGCACCATATATTCCGTTTTTGTCCGGCATTTGCTCCGTTTACTTTCTATCGTTGTAATTGGTTACACATTACCTGGCCCACCTGGAAGCTTATACACATTTTGTTTTTGCTCTAAGTATTCTTAAGCCTATTCTTGTGTACCTCCAATGTTCAGGAAAAATCAATATGTTTACAAACATACAGTATTGAAATGTACTACTTGGTATGTATGCCACACATTTTCCACTAACATTTGAAAACCTGATAGAATTTGCTAGGGGAGGGGTTCGTTCATTTTTTTTTTTTTTTTTGCAAAAAGACTAGTTCACCCAACAAAATACGCCAAACATTAAAACACAGTTTGCAGGTCACATAAAAATTTAATAAAAAGGGGCAAAATACTAGTCAAATTGGTTCAATGTCCATAACTACTATACTGAGGTGACAAACCTAAGGCTGGAAGGTGACTGGAATAATGTACTGGGGACAAACTTAGTAGGATTAGAACGCACAACCTCGGCTACTCTGGGCATCAGCTCTAGCAGTGTGAGCTAAACCAGATGATGGTTAGCACCACTGTCACAGTATACAGTGTTTAGTTTTGAGCAGTACTTCACACCGAGTGCTCATACTGCACCGACACACTTTATTCGAGCAAATGCCCAGTTTGTACCTGGCAGATACCTGGAATGCGCCGCTCCTCTCCTCTGACAAGCCCCGTTGTGTTTGCCTTCCCAGCCTGGGTTCATGCCTGGCTGACGGGCGGCTGATCTGTTAAATGATAATGATTAGGATTTAATAGGCTGCAATGCTTCGCGTGTCTACCAGATGGCATAAATTCATGAATTGTAATGCAGTATATATATATATACTGTGCAGTATTGCAGCCAGTGGGAATAAAATGCTTCAATCCCTGCCTGGAAAATACCTCAATGCACTCGGGCAGAAAACAGTCACAAACCTCAATACACCCGGGTATACCCGAATTCGTGGGACTAGCCGAGCTCGAATAAAGTGTGTCGCCAGTGTACTTGTACAAAGTATCTTAAGCTCTTCTGGGATAGATAAGCATATCTAATAAGCAGGTGTGTACCATGAGACACCTTATGGCGCGGGAAGACACCTTACAGATAATTTATTTGAATAGGCTATAATGTAGCCCAGTACTGAAGGTGCCTTATGGCAGAACATTGCTTTGTAAATATGTCCCACTTTCTTTATGCTTTATAATATTAGAAGTACTACTATCTAACCTTTTCAGGAAGTGTTGAATGTGACACATTTAAATATACTTTGCATAGCTATTTGCATATCTCCCAGGGCATCTTAGGTTTTCACCTTTTTCAGCACAGGTATGTCTCCCTAATTAAATTTTGGCTGAGGTTTAAGGGCATATAAATATAACAGGAGACACTATTAAAACGGTTGTTTTCCCCCTTGTCCTCTCAAAGGAATTGACCACTCTGCTTAAGATTTAGGCACAAAATGTATCTAATGTAATTCTCCCCTCATCATGCAGCTTAAAGAGCCAAGTGTGATATTTTAATTGCTTATAACACTTATGGGGTCATATTTTTGTTCCACTATTCTTACACCAGGCCGTGCAAAAGGGCTTCAAGCTAGTTATTTTCTTGCCTGCTGAATAATTAAATCCTGCCCGCCTTTGATTTTTTTTAAGCACTTGAAAATGAGACTTGAAACAAACTTATGTTGACACTTTGAAGAGGAAAAAAAACTTCTGCTCATCAGCAACTTGAAAATCCATGGAAAGCATTACACAAATGATGCATTGTTTGTAAAACAGTTACAAATGCAAAACCTGGCGCTTAGTTTATATTGATTGAAATAAGTGCAGCAACAAAGAAATGCTTTTCTCTCTGGCAAACCATCCAAACAAGCACGTCCAGACAATAGTAATTCTGGCTTAGACTTTTGCTGCTACAGTAACCCATTTAACCCCTAATATAAATATATGTAAAGACTTTAAGATCCACATGGGGAGCTATAGACTTAAGCAGAAAAGTCAAACTTTTTGATTAGAATATATTATACATGTATGCATTTCCAAATCGAATCAGGCTTTAATTTCCTCCAATGCTTTGCATAAAACTGCAATTATCTTTCATTGTATATCAGACAAACAGCATCTGCATCACAATAAATGAATAATGTTCAAGTCAAAGAACGCTTAACATTTATAGTTTAGATACTATGATTTTATAATGAAAGAGAGTTTTCTCAGAAAACGATATTTCTTCAAAAATAGTCTCTCATTGACCATCTCCAATGGACCATGCAATGCTATTTCTAGAAAAAAATTATATTTCTCTTCCCAATTTTTTAACTGTCAGATATGAGTCATCAAAGTAAAGCCCAGTAACAAGTATGAATTGACTATTCAAGTGTTGCTAATCTTTGAGAATGCAAATATGTATTCTGTTAATGGTTATTGAAATACCACAAATAGGCTTTGTACGTGATAATATTGGGTTAGCAAGATTTCAGTTTAAAATTTGATATTTTTTTAAAGATTGTTGTTGATTACTCAGTTTTAGAAATTATATGAAATGGAATCGTAAAAATTAAATGATGTCAATGTATACTTTTAAAATGCCATGTTTTTTTTTTTTCCTATGGCACAGTATTACAGAATACTAAGAGACGTGTAGAATCTTATTTTTTATGATCTTTTTAGGAAAATAATATGGGGGATAATAACTTTCGGTTGGGACTCAACAATAATGCCAACCTTGGGTGGTTACTGTGTTTGCTGCAATGTATCAAGTGGTTACAAGTTATACTGTATTGTAAAGCACATCGAATGGGAGCTTTTGCCGCAGCCACTCCACTGCTGCTGTTCAGTCGCTGCTATTCAGTCGCCAAGGTCAGTCAGGCGCCTAAGCTAAGAGGTTAACAGTAGCATTAGGAGTTAACTTTAGGGGTTTTAGGGTAAGGGGTTAGGTTTTTTAGGCTAAGACTAAGGGATAAGGTAATTGGTAAGGTTAGTGGGTTAGGGTAATGGTTAAAGGTTAAGCTTGGGTAATGTGTAAGATTAGGGTAGGGGGTTAATGGGTTAGGGTAAGTATTTGAGGTTAGGGGGTTTTAGACAAAGGGGTAAGTTTAAGGGGTTAAAGTATACAGTACATGACCTTGGCCGGTGGCGCAATGTTCTGGTGGTGAAGTGCAGCAGTGAAAGCTCCTGGACCATATAACGCCTGCCTCAGCGAGCCACATCCGAAAAAATGTGTTTTTACTGCGTTTACGCCTGTGCTTCAAATGATCGCAAATCTAATACTCTCTATCTCCTACTGTAGGTGCTGCCATAGTGAGTTAATTCAAAAAAGCATTGTATCAAATAGAAATGGGCGTATTTTGGGGGGAGATATGGATACGCAGCGCATAGGTCGTTCCTTTGGTCCGCAGATTTTAGCGGATTAATGTCAAAATGGGTGATTCGGTGAATCAGTGAATGGACATTTCACAAGTTCAAATATTCATGTCCCGAAACATTTGGGTAACAGTGATCATAACATGGTCTAATTTGAAATAAACTATCAAAAAACTGATTACTTGGGTTTAACAAAGACCTTAAACTTTAGATAGGCAGATTTTAATAAACTGAGGAATAATCTACAAGTAATACACTGGGATGATGTTTTGCAGGAAAAAATGTAGAAGATAAATGGACAGTCTTTAAAAGATTGTTAGAAAAGCACACTAATCAGTGTATACCCTTGGGTAGTAAGTATAAAAGAAATAAGGGCCTCATGCAGAGAGCATCGTTATTTCAAAACTCGCCATTTTTTGTTCAATTTCCCTCAGAAAACGGCATAAAATGGCGAGTTGCGAAAAACGCGCCATTTTTTTATTTCTATGTTTAAAACTCGCCTCGCGGCTGGCGAGAACCTCCATCGCGCCATTTTTAAAACTCTCCGAATGCAGAGAGGTGCGAACGGCAAGTAGCGGCTGTTCGCGCCAAAAAAAGGCGCGATTCTCGCATTTTTGCCGCGCCACGAAAATATGGCAAGATGGCGCTCGCCGCCTATAGTAAAGGGGAAAAAAAAGGCGCGAATTTGTTTTTACACGTTTCTGAAGCGCGCATCTCGCCAATTTAAACTCGCCACACGCATCCATGTTAAACATAGCAGAATTCGCACTTTTCTGCATATGGAGAATAAAACTCTCCAAAAAAGCTACTTTTTATGAAATTAGCCATTTTTAAAATTCTATGCTCTCTGCATGAGGCCCATAAGTCACAACCAATGTGGCTAAATAAACAGGTAGGGGAGGAAATGGACAAGAAGAGGAAGGCGTTTAGATTCTTTAAGTAAGAAGGGATGGAGGCATCGTATCAGAATAATAAGCAATGTAACAAAAATTTCAAAAGGGCAATCAAATGAGCAAAAATGGATAATGAAAAAAGGATTGCAATAGAAAGTAAGATCAACCCTAAAAAGTTATTTAAGTAACTTAATAACAAAAAAATGAGAAAATAAAATATAGGACCCTTTTAGTGTGGGATGGGCAGGCAGATTATTGGAGATGAGGAAAAAGCAGAGGTATTAAACAAATTATTTGCCTCTGTGTTTACCAGGGAAGAATCAATTTCAATAGTAGTGCCGAAGGAGGAAGCCACAACCTCCATATTAATGAACAATTGGTTAACTGAGGAAGACGTTCATAAGCGGCTTGAAAAAATTAAAGTAAATAAGGCACCTGGCCCAGATGGTATAAATCAAAGAGTTCTCAAAGAGTTAAGTTCAGTAATAGCCAAATCATTATATTTAATATTCAAGGACTCCATTTCCACAGGCTCAGTACCACATGATTGGCGTCAAGCAGATGTGGTGCCTATATTTAAAATTGGAGCTAGATCACAACCAGGGAATTACAGACCTGTAAGCCTGACTTCATTAGTGGGAAAACTACTTGAAGGTTTAATACAGGAAAATATTCAGGAATACCTAATGGAAAACAAAATCATTAGTAATAGTCATCATGTATTTATGAAGGATAGATCATGCCAAACTAACCTTAATTGTTTATTTGAGGAAGTAAGTAGGAATTTAGACCAGGGTAATGCAGTTGAGGTGGTCTACTTAGATTTTGCAAAAGCTTTTGATACGGTTCCACACAAGAGGTTGGTCTACAAAATAAAGCAAATTGGACTCAGTAATAATGTATGCCCCTGGATTGAAAACTGGTTGAAGGATAGACAACAGAGGGTTGTCAAAAATGGAACTTTTTCAGGTTGGGCTAAAGTCGTGAGTGTACAGTAGTACCTCAGGGATCGGTACTGGGACCCCTGCTTTTTAACTTGTTTATTAATGACCTTGAGTTTGGCATCGAGAGCAAAGTCTCCATCTTTGCGGATGATACTAAATTGTGTAAGGTAGTAGAATCAGAGCAGGATGTCATTTCTCTCCAGAAGGACTTGGGGAGACTGGAAACGTGGGCAGGTAAATGGCAGATGAGGTTTAATACAGATAAATGTAAGGTTATGCATTTAGGATGCAAGAATAAACTGGTGACTTACATATTAAATGGGGATAAATTGGGGAAATCCTTGATGGAGAAGGATTTAGGAGTACTTGTCGACAGCAGGCTTAGCAATAGTGCCCAAAGTCATGCAGTAGCTGCAAAGGCAAACAAGATATTATCTTGCATTAAACAGGCAATGGGTGGAAGGGAAGTAAACATAATGATGCCCCTTTACAAAGGATTAGTAAAACCACACCTTGAGTATGGAGTATAATTTTGGGTGCCACTCCTTAGAAAAGACATCCTGAAACTAGAGAGAGTGCAGAGAAGAGCCACCCAATTAATAGAGGGGAGGGACAATCTATCTTTGAGGAGAGGCTAGCTAAATAAGATGTATTTACTGTACATTAGAAAAGAGGCGTCTAAGGGGGGATATGATAACTATATACAAATATATTCGGGGACAGTACAAGGAGCTTTCAAATGAACTATTCATCCCAAGGGCAGTACAAATGACTTGGGGGCATCCCTTAAGGTTGGAGGAAAGGAGATTTCACCAGCAACAAAAGGAAAGGGTTCTTTACAGTAAGGGCAGTTAAAATGTGGAATTCATTACCCATGGAGACTGTGATGGCAGATACAATAGATTTGTTCAAAAAAAGGTTGGACATCTTTTTAGAAAAGAAAGGTGTACATGGATATACCAAATAAGTATACATGGGAAGAATGTTGATCCACGGATTAACCGATTGCACATTCTTGGAGTCAGGAAGGAATTTATTTTTCCCCTTAATGGGGTTTTTTGTTTGCCTTCCTCTGGATCAATAAGTAAGTATAGATATAGGATAAAGTATCTGTTGTCTAAATTTAGCATAGGTTGAACTTGATGGATGTATGTCTTTTTTCAACCTCATCTACTATGTAACTATGTAAATAGGTATAAGTGCATTGCATGAATTCAGCATGAAAACTGGAACTTTGCTCGGCAACTTCCTGCTCAGAGGGCTGTCCTTTTAAAGTAAGCTGCCAGAGACAAAGATGGATGATTCAGCCACAGAGGGCGAACAAGAGCAAAATCCCGAGCCAGAACCTGAAAACCCAAAAATAATTTTGCCAAACCTCATAGTCAGTGGTCGACAAATCCCAAAAAATCTACTCGCCGAACAAAAAAATCTACTCGCCACCTAGTACCAAACGTGTGCTGCTTGGGCCAATAGGAGCTCGCCACGATGTTAAATCCACTCGCCCGGGGCGAGCAAATGTATAGGTTTGTCGAACACTGCTTATAGTACACCAGTCAGACCCACCTGACAAAAACTAGACAAGACATTATATATATATATATATATATATATATATATATATATATATATATATATATATATATATATTTTATTAGTGCTTTAGGCTAACCGTTAGCCAGATGGCCTCTACTCTTAGGGAAAGAACTCCCAATTCAATACAATATATACATATTACACAGTAAATTATGACGCTGCGCTGTTGTCCCTTATACTGTATAGTCCCAGTGTCCCATGTAGAAGCCAAATAGGACATTGTTAATGCCCGCACTGTGTTAGAGCTCTTATCTTAAGATGGAGTGTAGTCACATTGCATGCCTGTAAAGTATGGAATATTTGGAATACTTGTGAGATGTAGGATGCTCAAAATGGCAGTAGCAGGTCTCCCGGCTGTGTGTTGTCCGGGCGCTTCTTAACAGCTTAGCAAGTATCCGCATTGCAGGTTGTGAGGTGCTTTCTTCCCTCAACTCCTTCACTGGGGCCTAAGATTGCTTTGGTTGTCTCTATCTCACTCTGTCAGACTGTCACTACCTGTGTCTGTTTGCCTCTCTCAGGCTGACCACTAGCTTTCTCTCTGTGTGTGTCTCTCAGACGAACTATCTCTCTGTGTGTCTCTCAGACAGTCACTAACTGTCTTTCTGTGTGTCTCTCAGACTGTCACTAGCAGCCTCTCGGTGTCTTTTTCAAACTATCACTAGCTATCTCTGTGTGCATCTCTCAGGCTGACCACTAGCTGTCTCTCTGTGTGCCTCTCTCACTGTCAGTAGCTGTCTCTCTGTGTGCATCTCTCACTGTCAGTAGCTGTCTCTGTGTGCCTCTCTCAGACTGACAGTTGCTCTCAAGATTCTATCTGTTTTTCTTCTTATCCCATCTCTCCTGTGATGTGTTGCCAGGCAGATCAGGTACAGTGTCTCATTCGTTATCGCACCTTGTGATAGGTGAAGCAGATTAATTCTGTATTTTTTACAGTATACATATATTTGTAGCAGGGCCTACAATCATATTTTTGCTGCCAGATTGCTGAAGCTGTTAAAATATGTCAGCACTGCATAAAATGATGTCATAAACAATTATTTAATCTAAATACAGCTCAACCCCGTTATAGCGCTATACGCTAAAATGTGGATCCGCTTATAACGCGTCAGATCTTTGCTCCCTAAAATCTCCTTCATTTCTTTCCCCTGGCACCACAATGCAGGCTGAGGACCTGGCACCGCGCCAATGATGTCAGATGTTTTTTTTTTTTTAAACATCCAGCTTTATTGGTAACAGACACACACACACAGGGACACAGAGATACACACACACATACACACACACACTAAAAAGAAACGAGTTTGGCAATTTGGATAGTTTGTCCCAGCTGGCTCCCTGTACCAGGGTGATGTCATGGGGTTATGTGATTGGGGCCAGACCGGAGCCGTCGGCAGCACAGAGAGTGTGTGCTGAGAGTGATTGCTGGGCCGGGGAGAGAGCTCAGTGCTGGGCTGGGGAGAGAGGCTACCCAGGGGTGGAGAGAGCTCAGGGACGCGAAACCCCTGATCGCGGTGGCCATTTATGTGGACACCAAGCACCGCATTATAACGGGTTTCAACTGTAATAACCTTTAATGGAAAGGGAGTCCTGCAAAAATCATTACGAGCCCTATTTAATAAACAGAAGAGAGATTTCGCCTGCAAAACACATTTTTCTGCTCTTCCTCCGATAAATGTTTACACTTTTTCACCTAATTCAATATAAATTAGTAATGCATGATATTCGTGTTGAACAGGCAATTAGCATACACAAATACAGCAGAGATTCAAAGGAGTGATAAAAAACCAGCATTAAAAAAAAAGAGAGATAAAAACCAGCAATAAAAAAAGAGATAAAACCAGGCATTCAAACAAGTGATAAAATCTGGAATAAAACTACCAGGGATATTTCTACATTTTGTAGGAAAGGTCTCATGGCACCAATAAAACATGCCATTTACCCCATCGCGCTCTCTCTCACACATGATCTTTCGTTAATTCTGACATGCAATTTACACGCAACACCAAATGGCTCCACTTTGATGGAAAGGCACTGTGGCCTTTTAGACACTTTTTTATTGGAGATTTGCCTCATTCACACGTGTTTTGCCTTATTCACCATTCTTTCGGCAGCTACACTGGTCTTTTCAACAATTTTTCCACTCCTTTGGGTTTCTTGCTAGTTTTTTTTTTTTTTTCAACTTTTGTACTTCTTTGGGCAGCGTCTCAGATTCACCGGTTTTGTACTTTTGTGTGTTGCTTCAACTATTGTAAAGGTCTCTCTGGCTAAGGTAAACTGCCTGAAACAAAGTTGTACAATGGACCAGTTTTCATAGTGAAAACCCCTTTGGAGCATACTGAATACTGGATGAATTCTTCATTTTTGAATACTGCTCTTTTGCATGCTAATTTGCATTTTGTCTTAAGAGACATTCACGCAAAAAAAATGTTGTTACTGCTTTGGCTGCCTCCCTACCCTTTATTAAATAGGTAGAAAAAGGATTTAGCCTCTTTTTGGCAATTGTTTGGGAAACACATCCAAAGCACACTCCTGAGAGTTTATTGAACAGTGTCCCAAGACTGCAATAAAGTTTCTACTTCAGATAAGTATCAACAAGTACTGTACTGTATGTTCTATTTTCTATAGAACTAGGGCTGGTGTTCCTTTGGTCCCAAGTGATCCTTATTAAACCAAATCTAACCCCCCCTCCCAAATTATTTTGAGTGAATTATATTATAATCACATATTTACAACCACATTTGGAGCACCAGTAATCATATTGTGCTTTTATTTTCACTTTAAATACATTTTATACAAGATAATCTTCTGAATAATACATTTATGAAATTACGTAAGAGTAAAATTAGGTAATGCAGCCTGTGTTACTGCAGTGTATATATATATATATATATATATATATATATATATATATATATATATATATATATATAAAATCCACAAGAGGCCAGTCAGCACACTGTAATGAAGCAAAAAAGCAGATGCTAGTCCCATAGAGAAACACACAGCATACGAACCAATCCAAGGACCAGTAAAGAGACAGCAAACTGCACAGGGTTAATCCAAAAAAACTGTATTCAAAACATAGACACACGTAAGCCAACGTTTCGGGCCCACATGGAGACCTTCCTCACGAGCCAGTTTTTTTTGGATTAAGCCCGTGCAGTTTGCTGTCTCTTTACTGGTCCTTGGATTGGTTCGTATGCTGTATATATATATATATATATACAGTTATGTCCAGAAATAATTGGACACTGATACAAGTTTTGTTATTTTGGCTGTGTACCAAAAGAAATTCAAGTTACATTTAAATAATGAATATGAGCTTCAAGTGCAGTCTATCAGCTTTAATCTGAGGGAATTCACATCCAAATTGGAGGAAGGGTTTAGGAATTACATCTCTTTAATATGTAGCCCCCTCTTTCTCAAGGGACCAAAAGTAATTGTACAATTGACTCAAAAGCTCTTTCATGGACAGGTGTGGGTTATTCCTTCATTATTTCATCATCAATTAAGCAGGTAAAAGGTCTGGACTTGATTCCAGGTGTGGCATTCACATTTGGAAGCTGTTGCTGTGAACCCACAACATGTGGTTAAAGGAGCTCTCAATGCAAGTTAAACAGGGCATCCTTAGGCTGCAAAAAAAAAAGAAAATTCATCAGAGAGATTGCAGGAACATAATGAGTGGCCAAATCAACAGTTTGGTACATTCTGAGAAAAAAAGAACGCACTGGTGAGCTCTGCAACTCAAAAAAAGCCTGGACGTCCACAGACGACAACAGTGGTGGATGATTGTAAGATCCTTTCCATGGTAAAGAAAAACCCCTTCAAAACATTCAACCAAGTGAAGAACACTCTCCAGGAGGTAAGCATATCATTATCAAAGTCTACCATAAAGAGAAGACTTCACGAGAGCAAATACTGAGGGTTCACCACAAGGTGCAAACCACTCATAAGCCTCAAGAATAGAAAGGCCAGATTTGACTTTGCCAAACAATATCTAAAAAAGCCAGCCCAGTTCTGGAACAGCATTCTTTGGACAGATGAAACTAAGATCAACCTGTACCAGAATGATGAGAAGAAAAAGCTATGGAGAAGGCTTGGAACCGCTCTTGATCGGAAGCATACCACATCATCTGTAAAATTGTTGGAGACAGTGTGATGGCATGGACATGCATGGCTTACAATGGCACCGGGGCACTAGTGTTTATTGATGATGTGACAGAAGACAGAAGCAGCCGGATTAATTCTGAAGTGTATAGGGATATATTGTCTGCTCAGATTCAGCCAAATTCAGCTAAGTTGATTGGACGCTGCTTCACTTTACAGATGGACAATTACCCAAAACATACTGCGAAAGCAACCCAGGAGGTTTTTTAAGGCAAAGATGTGGAATTTTCTGCAATGGCCGAGTCAATCACCTGATCTCAACCCGATCGAGCATGCATTTCACTTGCTAAAGACAAAACTTAAGGCAGAAAGACCCACGAACAAACAACAACTGAAGACAGCTGCAGTAAAGGCCTGGCAAAGCATCACAAAGGAGGAAACCCAGCGTTTGGTGATGTCCATGTGTTCCAGACTTCAAGCAGTCATTGCCTGCAAAGGATTCTTGACAAAGTATTAAAAATGAACATTTTATTTATGATTGTGTTAATTTATCCAATTACATTTGAGCCCCTGAAATAAGGGGACTGTGTATGAAATTGGTTGCAATTCCTAAACGTTTCATACAATATTTTTGTTCAACCCCTTGAATTAAAGCTTAAAGTCTGCACTTCTATTGCATCTCGCTTGTTTCATTTTAAATCCATTGTGGTGGCGTACAGAGCCAAAATTATGAAAATTGTATCAGTGTCCAATTATTTCCGAACCTAACTATATATATATATATATATACCACCACTATTAAGGTTATGGTGGGTAAAAAAAGTGACTAAAACCCTCCACAGTCAAGCAGAAAGCAACTGTAAATATTCCTGTATATTCAAATGAATATTGGATGTGTCTTAGACAGGTCTGCAACCCTGTCTTTCACCATTATCACCCAGCAAACAGCACTTCCACTGCAGCAAGGGATTCTGGGAAATGACATGCAAATGAGCACACAGTGCCACTTTTTATCTCATGCTCACATTACATGAGCAACCCTTAGCCAATGCATGCTGCTTTAAATACAGCTTTTAAGCAAGGACTTGGGAGATGCAAAGTCAGTTAACCCACTCACAGACATGTTTCAACCTTGATGGGTATCATCAGTGTGAGATTGGCTTGCTGACATTTGCTCAAATGAGATAAGAGTAGGTAATCACCACCACTATTAAAGTTATGGTGGGTAAAAATAGTGACTAAAACCCTCCACAGTAAAGCATAAAGCAACTGTAAATATTCCTGTATATTCATTTGCATGTCTTAGACAGGTCATGTAATGTGAGCATGAGATAAAAAGTGGCACTGTGTGCTCATTTGCATGTCATTTCCCAGAATCCCTTGCTGCAGTGGAAGTGCTGTTTGCTGGGTGATAATGGTGAAAGACAGGGTTGCAGACCTGTCTAAGACATGCAAATGAATATACAGGAATATTTACAGTTGCTATATATTCATATGTATATATATATATATATGAATAAAATAAAATAAAATCCCTGGTCTCTGGAAGGTTTTTCCAGTATTAGGGCTGAATGAATAATAATGTTTTGCAAAATGACGCAATTAGCATTAGCAGTTTTAAAGATCGAGGTATAGTTCAATTGTCTGACTCATATCTCATCTAGTTTGGCATTTGACATTACTTTACAAGACAACAGCTTTTGTTTTTTTACAATTCTAGGACAATTAGCAACTATTTCGTGGCTGCACACGTACAGGTATAACTGCAATTATAGGCAATCAACACAACTTTTTTTTTTAAGAGTAAATTAAAAAATGCAATGGTTGTTTCTGGAACTTTTTGGAACACTAAACAATTGCCCATTTAGTGGTAAATTCGTCTTAAAATAGTGTGCCTTCCAGTGTTTAAAAGATAACATTAACATAGAAACATGACTTATTCAGATCAAAAGATTTCTGTTGTGACTTGAAAACATTTTGTCCGGGTTCTTGCAATGTGCTTTGATAGAATGTCATTTTTTTTGCTACTGTGATTTTTCATGCATTAAATGAAAGAAAGCATGAGGTACAGTAGCATAGGATTGACATGTCTACTATGTGTCTACAAAGCAATTCCAACTGGAAAACAGATTTGTTTTTCTTATAAAAACGTCTCATAAAACTTGTAGGCCAACTAACTCAATGCATTGGCATCATAAACATGGTTCGGCTGGATCATAGATGCCAAACCTATTGAATTAGGGGAAGATATATTATTTGTTTTGCTCGCCTGACTCCCCCCATTAAACCTTTTCAGGACCGTATATGACCAGGGGATGAGGGTGGAAACATTATTGGGTAAATATTTTCAAGATTAAATGGTATTTCCTCACGAAGCCAGGTGAAATGTGACATGTACGATGTTGGATATTGTTACATTTGGAAGTATGTATGGAACGTTCATCAAACATTCACTAACACTCAGTACGTATGTATGTATGTATATGTATTTTGTTTATATTAAGGCAACCACATATGCAGCACTATACAGAGCAGATATTAGATTAACATCTGAGGGAGGGCCATGCCCAGAAATGGTGCAGAGTGGATGTTATGAGCTTTATGCTACAGCCCCTGTCACTGCGTGCACGCACGCGTCGGAGCTCCTGGTGGCACGTGCACCAGTTTCAGCAATGATCTGTGTTCTGGGACGCGCATCCGGAGAAGAGCTGGAAATCGTGACTGGGGGGGGGGGGGTGCATTCATCAGAATCAGATGAAGTGAAGCTTAAACGCCACTTAACACCTGATTTCTTATGTTTACGAGAAAATGTTCCCTCGGATTCCGAAGAATCCAAAGGGAAGCAGTGTTTTTGCCTCCGATTTTCTTCATTTTGCTGAGGAAAATAGAGAGATTCCCTGGCAAAAACGCCTTGGAATCAGTAGCTATGGCCGAGACTTCATCCTCCATTTCTTCTACTGACATGCGCGTGCCCACCGGTCAAGTGGTTGGTAACCCACGACTGCGCAATGTTTTCGGCCTAAGACTAGTTTTTACGGAGGTTTGTCATCTCAGCAACTGTTGCTAGGTGGCAAACCTAACAAAGAACAAAGCCTACGGACCTGGAATTATATCGAAATGCAGTGTTCCATGTGAAAACAAAACATAATGTAGGCAAGATAGATTTTCCTATTTTAATAAATGTAAAATTGAATATGGCACTGTAATAATTAATCAACATATACCTGCAAGCATACATAACAACATATTTCTACCCCCATCCAATTAACTGAATCACACATGCAGGAAGGGCCTGTAATGCATTGGGAAATTAAATATTAAAGTCTACTTCAGTACTCAATAGGTTAAATACTGATGGTACTATTACTGTATGTGACTTTAGTATAACAATAGCTCTATCTAGTGGTTAAAACTAAAACCACATAATGCAGAGATAAACTCTGTTAAAAGATTAGGTTGATCTAACAGTCTGTACATACGGTGTATGAAACAGCTCTGGAGATTTTATTCTGATACAAACAAAACTGAAAGACATAAAAATAAATCTTAGACTAGAAGTTGTGCGGCCAGTGTTAAACATTGACACCTGTCTCATTATAACCCTGAACAGAGAAAGCACAGCAGCAATTCCCTTTTCATATTTGTGGGAGTTTTCCCAGAGCTGACCCGCTGACCCACTGACCTCAGACTTCTGAGGAGCCCCTAGTACAGTACCTACACTGGCGACACACCTTATTCGAGCTCGGCTAGTCCCACGAATTCGGGTATACCCGGGTGTATTGAGGTTTGTGACTGTTTTCTGCCCGAGTGCATTGAGGTATTTTCCAGGCAGGGATTGAAGCATTTTATTCCCGCTGGCTGCAATACTGCACAGTATATATATATATACTGCATTACAATTCATGAATTTATGCCATCTGGTAGACACGCGAAGCATTGCAGCCTATTAAATCCTAATCATTATCATTTAACAGATCAGCCGCCCGTCAGCCAGGCATGAACCCAGGCTGGGAAGGCAAACGCAACGGGGCTTGTCAGAGGTGAGGAGCGGCGCATTCCAGGTATCTGCCAGGTACATACTGGGTATTTGCTCGAATAAAGTGTGTCGGTGCAGTAAGTTATTGGAGTTTGTTTGTGTCAGTGTGTGACACAGCAAAAATACAACTAAAACCATGGGGTCACCAGTAGAAACATGAAATCACTATGACGTTGTAGCTATCTATTTGTCCCTGAAGCGAGCCTGAACTCATGCCCTTATTGTGTCCACTGGTGAAAACGCAGATAGAATTTAAAGGAATTCCTTGATTCAGGTAGTATAAAGAATAACGCAACATGTATGCAGCGCACTGAAAGAATCAAGCACAATGTATGCTACAAAATGCATTCACTGAAAGCTTAGTGCAGAACAAAAAAACAGAACTAATAACGTTTGCATATATCCATGGGTAGTGTGGCCAGGACTACCTTGTATGTTCCAGCACCTTTTGAAGATGTATATATCTTTGTTTAAACACTATGTGAAGTCAATACCAATTTCTTTAGTATAAATAAACCATTCAGCAAGACATGAACATAAGTGGAGTGGAATATATATACAATGTAGTAGCTGTGTATTGAATTTTAGGCTAGGCACTAGAGATTTTCGCACATTTGTGCAACAGGTGGATTTTGGACTTTTGCTAATGGCAAAAATGGGGTGAAATCGGCATCGTTCACAAAAATTTGCTTGGACTGCTGAGCGAAGAAAAGTTGATCATGTCTTATTCCCAAAATATACACATTTTACCAGTGAAAACTTGAACCCCACAAGTGTGTTAACGGCAAAAAAAGTTTGCCAATACAGCTCAACCCCGTTATAACCCGATCCGTTACAATGCGAATCCGCTTATAACGCGATGCAAGCGTGGCTCCCAATTTCTGTATTTATGAATACTTTACAACACGATTATTGGTGTCTTAAATACTTTATTGTACAATGCATACAATCGTACATTATTTCTAACGCGATCCGCTTATAGCGCGATGTGATGCTTTGGAACCCAAGCACAGCATTATAAGGGCGTTGAGGTGTATATGCAAATCATAACAATGTTGTACAGTATGTTCATTTTCGCAAAGAGACACATGGGCACATTCCGACGGGCTACATTTGTTCTGTGAATGAATAGCTTGGTAACATGAATACAGTATGTCACCTTCAGAGATGTGCAAAGTTTACGCCTGAGCTCGCAAAGATCAGCAGACATTTTTTTTCATTTCACAAGGCAGAGATTCAAACCCTGAAATAGGGCATTTGCTGGAGAGAAATCCTGACCAAGAAGCAGGAGACCCTGAATTGTTGCGTGCTATACACGATTATTATTTATTTATAATGTGCCAACATATTCCATAGCGCTGTAGAATAGCGTTTGGTATCGAAAAAACAAAAAGTAACAAACATAAATACCCAATGTTACAGAGGGTAAGGAGGGCCCTCCCACAAGGAGCTTGCAGTCTATAAGGAAGGTCAAGTGGAAACATAAGGTACAGGGGCATGAGAAGGTTGGTGTGTTTCTGATAGCTGAGAAAAAAAGGATATGTATAACAAGAGGCGCCTGTTGATAAAAAAGGATATATATCCAACCAGTTGGTTAGCCAGGGATAGGCTCCAGACGTAATGATGTGCCTATCCCTGGCTAACCAACTGGTTGGATATATATCCTTTTTTATCAACAGGCGCCTCTTGTTATACATATCCTTTTTTTCTCTGTTATCATCCTGACCAGGGGGTAAGAAATTGTATTTCGGGCAGCCCCATATATGTGGACTATTATCCCCATCTAAGGTTTACAATATAAATTGTTTTAATTTTCAAGTTAGCGCTACCTAATCTGTGTTTTTTTAAGTGTTTCTGATAGCTACTTGATATTTGAAGGAGTTGGTGTTGGGAAAGAAGTGGGACTATGCGGAGGTACAGCAGGTAATGTGTGAGGGAGTTGGCGTTGGGGAAGCAGTAAGTGGGATTGTGCTGAGGTAGAGCTGTGAGAGCAGGTAATGTGTGAGGGTTTTGGCGTTGGGGAAGCAGTAAGTGGGAGTGTGCGGAGGTAGAGCTGTGACAGCAGGTAATGTGTGAGGGAGTTGGTGTTGGGGAAGCAGAAAGTGGGAGTATGCTGAGGTAGAGCTGTGAGAGCAGGGAATGTGTGAAGGAGTTGGCGTTGGGGAAGCAGTAAGTGGGAGTGTGCGGAGGTATAGCTGTGAGAGTGTTACGCCGGTGCTGCCCGCAGACCAGACCCTTCCCCTGTGCTGAGGTGGGACGTAGGGATACACGCACCCGCAGCAAAGGGAGCGTGTCCGGAGTGTGGTGTTATTGTTGCCAGGTCAGGTATAGTAGTGAAGACAATACTTGCCGGTACCGGTAGTAGAGAAGGAGTAGTTATTGCCGTTGCCAAGATCAGGGATGCCAGAAGTCACGAAGTCCAAGTAGAGCCAAAGTCGAGAGCCAGAGGGGGTAGTCGTCCAATCCGCGTCAATACCTGAGGAGTCACTGATAGAAAAGTAAATTGCTTCCATACAGAACTATGTCGAGCGACGAGTGATGGGAAGCACAGGCATAATAAAGGTGGGCAGGCCAATGGGAAAAGTGGGCAGGCCTGGAGGACTGCAAGGAGTCCTCCCTGATAGGAGAGAGGTGTTACAGCCCAGCTGAGTGTAATCATTGATTTGCCTTGAACTGTGTGATGCTTGGGGGCGACGCCTCACTGCAGCAGCAGTGGTTAAAAGTGCTCTGTTAGGCGTGTGCTCTGTAAACTGAGAATGCATGCACATAACGTCTGGGGCTGGCGTGCGTGTAGGAGGGCGTGGGCACGACCGGCGCTGAGCAGAGGAATCGCCGAGGGGAGTGATCCCGCGACGGCGGCAGGGGCGAGGAGCCGTGGAGACCGGTAAGGCAGGATTGTTTAGTGTGTCTAGGGACTCCTTGCGGAGAGGGAGTGCTTTGTGTGAGAAGCGAGGAGAACGCCGATTCCTGACAGTGAGCAGGTAATGTGTGAGGGAGATGGTGTTGGGGAAGCAGTAAGTGGGATTATGTGGAGGTAGAGCTGTGAGAGCAGGTAATGTGTGAAGGAGTTGGTGTTGGGGAAGCAGTAAGTGGGATAGTACAGAGGTAGAGCTGGGAGAGCAGGTAATGTGTGAGGGAGTTGGTGTTGGGGAAGCAGTAAGTGGGATTGTGTGGAGGTAGAGCTGTGAAAGCAGGTAATGTGTGTATGAGTTTGTGTTGGGGAAGTAGTAAGTAGGATTGTGCGGGAGTAGAGCAGGTAATGTGTGAGGGAGTTGGCGTTGGGGAAGCAGTAAGTGGGACTGTGCGGAGGTAGAGCTGTGAGAGCAGGAAATGTGTGAGGGAGTTGGTGTTGGGGAAGCAGTAAGTGGGAGTATGCGGAGGTAGAGCTGTGAGAGCAGGTAATGTGTGAGGGAGTTGGTGTTGGGGAAGCAGTAAGTGGGAGTGTGCGGAGGTAGAGCTGTGAGAGCAGATAATGTGTGAGGGAGTTGGTGTTGGGGAAGCAGTAAGTGGGATTATGTGGAGGTAGAGCTGTGAGAGCAGGGAATGTGTGAAGGAGCTTGTGTTGGGGAAGCAGTAAGTGGGATTGTGTGGAGGTAGAGATGTGAAAGCAGGTAATGTGTGTATGAGTTTGTGTTGGGGAAGTAGTAAGTAGGATTGTGCAGGAGTAGAGCTGGGAGAGCAGGTAATGTGTGAGGGAGTTGGAGTTGGGGAAGCAATAAGTGGGAGTGTGCAGATGTAGAGCTGTGAGAGCAGGTAATGTGTGAGGGAGTTGGCGTTGGGGAAGCAGTAAGTGGGATTGTGTGGAGGTAGAACTGTGAAAGCAGGTAATGTGTGTATGAGTTTGTGTTGGGGAAGTAGTAAGTGGGATTGTGCGGGAGTAGAGCTGTGAGAGCAGGTAATGTGTGAAGGGGTTGGTGTTGGGGAAGCAGTAAGTGGGATAGTACAGAGGTAGAGCTGGGAGAACAGGTAATGTGTGAAGGAGTTGGTGTTGGGGAAGTAGTAAGTAGTAAGTGGGATTATGTGGAGGTACTGTAGAGCTGTGAAAGCAAGTAATGTGTGTATGAGTTTGTGTTGGGGAAGTAGTAAGCAGGATTGTGCGAGAGTAGAGCTGGGAGAGCAGGTAATGTGTGAAGATGGAAATGCTTAAAAAATTGCAAATTCAGAACGCTGTGCCACAAATAAATTATTATTATTCCAGACCCTTAAATATGGATTTTAAGACAAACAGAGAGCAAAAAAGAGACAGCATTATAGTGTATCCACTGACTTGTATATGGCTTCATAGAGTCACTTGTATTCAACGTGGAGCGATAGCTGTGGACACACCTGAGATACCTGGGATATAAACTTATTTGCATATTTAAACTAGCTCACTTGCACATTTAAATTAACTTATCTCCCAGCAAAACTCGTATTCCAGGGTACTGATTTCTGTCTCTGAAATTTCACCAATTTCACCAGTACAACATGCAAGACTAATTTCACAATTCTTTTTAGCCTTTTGATAAAATACAGTATTTTGCATAAACTTGAATATTTTTTTAAAAAAGCTAAACGTTTTGTGAACATACCTAGTACAATTCCACACATCTCTGTCACCTTCAAATCTTTTATTTATAAACTCTGTTACATTTGTTGCAAGAGAATATGAGCATGTAACAATACACCTGCCGTTGATTGTTTGAAAGGATTCCCATAAGATTAAAATAAAGGATATGAAATACATATTTTGGTCGGTATAAAAGTGAAGAAAGCAGATTTATTTTGGTTCCACCGATAGCTGCTTATATCACGTTGTAGGAGCTGCAGTACAGAAAAAAATCGGCCTCAACATCATTAGTGAAAAATTTCATATTGAAATATATAGGAATTAGGAAATATTTTGGAGACAAATAGATTAAATATAGGCTGTTACTTGGTGTTGAAAACATCCATTACAGGAGAAATTGCTGATGTTTTAAATGGTTCCATTTTTTAACACAGGTTTGAAGCAGGGGGTCTCCGGAACTGAACCCCATTCATTTAAGCTCTGTGGACCCCCGTTTCTCGAAATACTTACCTTCCGGAGATACCTTCATTGGGGGTGCCGGTAGCCGTTCCGGCTGAGTTAGTTGGGGCTTAAAGGGTAATGCTCTCGTGTCACATCGGCCAATAGGAAGCCGAACTGGATGACATCACGGCTTCCTATTGGCCTGCAGGATGTGCAAGCTTTGAAACTCCGCCATAACATGAAACCTGCTAGCCGAGTGGAGAGGCTACCATCACCCCCCTACGGAGGTATCTCTGGAAGCATGGGGTCCTTGGAGCTGTAATTAATGGGGTCCACCCCTTGCTTCAATCCTATGCTTAAAAAAAAAATGAGAGAAAAAACGAGGGGAAAACACGACATGGATTACCGCTTTAAGCAGCATAATACATTCCAATGTCAAATGTGTTTGTTAATTACTGAGTTACTTGCATATTATGGAGTCGTTTTTCATTAACCAAGTAATTTATTTTCGCTTTTTTTTTTTAAATACTGTATATACTGTATATATATAAATCTGTCTGAACTGTCCTGAACTGTAGTGCAGTGGCAGAAAGAGTAATATATTTGGAGAGTAGCCAGTAGCACAGATACCTCCTCTTGAGATAATAATGCCATTATAGAGAAAATTGACACTTGTCCTTTGAAAGAAAATATCATTTATGGCCCACTGATTTGTTGTTTATGCACCATGCAGAGAACCTGTACAGATTTAAGTCGACACACCGAGATCTTTATCAATATTCAAGAAGGTAGAAGCGTCAGGTTAAATTGTGCTGAAAATGACCCCCATTGTGTCACATATATCACTGAGAAATTCTCTGTTTTGAAACTGTCAGATATTTCTTATGTTACAAATACAATATATTTTTATATAAATGCTGTCTAACAAGAACCGATGTATACTGCTCACAGGTGATGCAAATTGGCTGTTAAAATATGATTGAGTTATTCAGAATACGTGTCTCTTAATGCCAGTATGTCATGGCACTGAGTTTTTCCTTATTTGTGTCAGCAACTCAAATAGGGAGTTATTTTGCGGAGCAATAGATAAAGCTGGATGAAGAGTCAATGTGGTTTCCTCTTAGCACTTCTTGACAGCTTGTTACTTTTCATGTGCCAATTAATCTGTCACGTCTCTACTTAAGAAAAGTGATTTAAACCCATCAAATTTGGGAAAGAAGTGTCTTTCACAGTGACATAGCTAGACATGCGCTTGCCCCCGGGCAATATAATTCAGGCCCTCATTAATATTAATTCTGATTGTGATTTTTTTTCTCCCTTCCCCATCCTGTCCCTGATCTTATCTCTCATCCTCCCTCCCCCTCATCATCATCATCATCATCATCATCATCATCATCATCATCATCATCATCATCATCTCCCCCCTCCTCCTCAACATCTCTCCCCCTCCTCCTCATCATCATCTTTCTCTCCTCCCCCTTCCCCAGCACGTCTCTCTCCTCTCTGCACAGCATGTCTCTCTCCTCCACTCCCCAGCATGTCTCTCTCATTCCCCCCACAGCATCTCTCTTCTCTTCCCCCAGCATGTCTCTCTCCTTGCCCCCAGCACATCTTTCTCTCTCCTTCCCACACAGAATCGTTATCTCCTCCCCCACATCATGTTTCTCTCTCCTCTCCTCCCACCATGTCTCTTTCTCTCCTCTCCCGCCAGCATGTCTCTCTCTCCCGCCCTCCGAGCATGTCCCTCTCCACCCCCCCAGCATTCTTTTCCCTCCCCCCCACCAACTCTCTCTTCTAACACTGCTCATATCATTCTCCCTGTCCTCCCATCATGTATTTTTCTTATTTCCCCCTCATGTCTTTTTTCCTCCCTCTTCTCTCACACATGCCATGCTCTTTATTTAACCCCCCATATATTTCCCCTGTCATCCTGTCTCTAACAACCTGAGCTTTCATTTCCTCTTCTCTCTCTTCTTCCCCTCGTCTCCCTCTCTCTTCTCCCCCTCATGTCTGCTTCTCTCTCTTTTTGCTGCTCTCTGTCTCTCTCTTCCCCCCCTCATGTCTGCTTCTCTCTCTCTTTGCTGCTCTCTGTCTCTCTCTTCTCCCCCTCATGTCTGCTTCTCTCTCTTTGCTGCTCTCTCTCTTTTCTGCCCTGTCACGCTCTCTCTCTCTGTGTTGTTCTCTTTATTGCTCTCTCTCTCTCTCTCTCTCTCTGTGTTGTTCTCTCTTTGCTGCTCTCTCACTCTCTCTGCCCCTCTCTCTCTGCCTCTTTCTCTCTGCCCCTCTCTCTCTGCCTCTCTCTCTGCCCCTCTCTCTCTGCCCCACTCTCTCTGCCCCTCCCTCTCTCATGTATTTCTCTCTTGTACGTCATTTTCTATGTGTCTCTTCCTTCCTGTACTCTTCATTTTTATGTCGGTTTTTACCCCTGTGATTTAACCCTTCCCCTACCTCTCACCTTTCCCAGCCTGTCTCTCAGGCTGTAGCCCAGTCCCACGCTGCTCTACTTGATGCTTGTCCCCTGACCTAGGCCCCGCCCACCTACAGAGTCTCTGCAGAGGAAGGGATTTCCACTCTGCCCTTCCTGCTGTATCTCAGGGCCCCGCCCCCTGACCCAAGCCCCGCCCACCTGCAGAGGAAGGGATCTCCCTTCCTTCCTACTGCATCTCCTGCAATTGGCCACTGACAGGGGGGGAGAGCAGGCCCCCCAAGAGCACAGGCCCCTGGGCTTTGCCCGGGCTATAGCTATACCCCTGGTCTTTCATTTGCATCAGAACCTAAAAACAAAGGCCCAAATGTGTCACGACAAACGTGGGACAAATAACTGCATCAGATATAAAGAAATCCCATTCAAATCAACTGGATTGTGTCTTTAATATACAGTTAGTGGAGCAGTATTTTTTTGCCCCAGAAATTGCACTACTTTTCCTTGATACATACTCCCAAAAGTAGTAAATGAGTTTAATGTTAGATAATGTTTATACCGCTTGCTGGGTACTGTATATAACCCAAAGAATCCCATATAGATTGTTAGGTTTCAGTTTTTTCCTTAATCAGAAAATGGGTGTTGAGTGTTGGTCATTTTTCCGTCCTAACTAGACATGGGCGAATCTGCCTAAATCCGTTTCCCGGATTTTCCTCGCATTTTCAACCCAAAATTCGTTTTGTGGTATAAAATCCGCAAACGGATTTGGTTGGTTTTAATCCGTGCTAATGAATTTAAAAAAAAACGCAATTGGACACAACGCGTGGACAGATTTGTAGGCTCCAATCTGCGGATTCAGCAATCTCTTGAATCCGCCAAGGGATTGCTGAATCCACAGATTGAATTCTACAGATCCATCCACGGGTTGCGGAATCCGCAGAGTGTATTGGTGATAATAATTTAAAAATCCACAAAAGACGAATCGCCCTTTTTGAGATTGATCCGCTTAAATCCGTGGACCACAGGTACCGACCAATCCGCTGTGGACCCAATCCGCCAAAAGAATTCCCCCATCTCTAGGGTCATGATGCAAATTGAATTGCACTTCTGGTTTTTTTGCCAGTCTTAGTTGCAGTAAAGCGCAGATAGATTCAATGCTTCATTTTAACCCTTCAGGCCATTTCCCATATGTCAGGATGTTTAGTCAATAAGACAATAAGAAACATTATGCATTTGGTGTAGATATCTACTTAAATAGAATTTGCCTTGACGGGGTAACGGAGGCTTAAATAATTTTTTGAGCAAAAGATGCAACTAAATAACTCCTTTCTTATAAGACTGAGGATCAAAATGAAGAATTTCATTAATTCCGTAAATTGTAATTTGGGAGGAGCGCAGGGTATGTGTATTTGTTTTCCATAAATCTGTGGCTAATTCCCTTTCCCTAGCACCATAAAGGTACTGAAAGTTACATAATGCTACTGATACATTCTGTTAGAGGGGTCTCTCTGAGCTCACCTAATTCTGTTTGGCTAAATATGGTTAGTAATGGGACCATTCCACTCCAAAACAATGAAAACATTTATGAACAATTTGATGAAGCAACTGAAACAAATAATTCAAGATAATTACAAGTGACAATCATTTTTAACTTCTCCATATCTCAAAAGTAGAGATGGGTGAAATATTTTGGCGAATTTGGATCCGCAGCGGATCGGCCGGTTCCTTTGGTCCGCGGATTTCAGCGGATCAATGTCAAAAAGGGCGATTCACGTTTTGCGGATTTTTTAAAATTATTATTACGGAAAAACTCTGCAGATTACGCAACCTGTGGACAGATTTGTAAAATCCAATCCGCGTATTCTACAAATCCGTCCATGGGATATATCCAATGGCGGCTTTGATGAATCCGTGCGGATTGAAACCCCCAAATCCGTTCGCGGATTTTACACCATCAAATGAATTTTGGGGGTAACATCAGCAGAAATACGGAAACGGATTTGGGCGGATCCCCCCATCTCTATTCAAAAGACAAAACAGAAGGGAAGGATACAGTATTCTTTCTTGTCAACCGTAGAAAAAAAAATCAACTAAGTACACAAAAGGCTAAATTAAGTAAAACTCTCTAATATTTCAGGTTTTCCTGTGAGGTTTCGAAAATTATAAATATTTAGTGAAGATGAAGAATCTCCTAATCACCTTGAATCAATAATCTGCCTCGTGTTTAAATCCTTTGCATATCGTGGTTTCCATAGGGGGTACATTCATTTACTTCCTGAACTACAGTAAACCAGACTTTTTTCCATTGTAGCAGGTGAACTTTTCTCTCATTTTAGTGACTCCGGGTTGATTTTTCAGCCCAGTATATTAGTACTTTGTAAAGTCACTGTCATTGCTATTGTCAAATAGAAAACAATTTGTTAGCATATTGCTCTCTATTGTATAGCAATACATTTTATCCATTCTCACTCTGTGAGAACAGATTTGAGTGTGGTACAGTGCGTGGCCATATTCTCAATATCCACAGTAGATTGAGTAGTAAAGAATAGTATTTCTTTATGTATTGTTTAACTATTCATCTCAATTGCACTGAAGGGAACATTCTCACGGCTTCATTCTAGGTGTAAATCCTACTTTATAGAGAACATATTAAATATGGGTAATAAAAATATGTTGAACAGGAAAATCAATGTCCTAGCATTCACTCAAATAAATGCATGGTATGTGCCTTATATTGAGTAAAGAGTTTCGTGGGGGGTTTGTGCTTGTTGTCGTTGAAGTATTTTTTGAACGGATGCCAAATATGTAGCAGTAATTAATCCTGCCATTATTTTTGCATGGCATGAACCCAGTTTTAAATATTTATCTTATCTAGCACTGCTATTAATGCAATTTCATCAACAACATGGTAACTATGAATTTTTTTTGCATCTGAAGACAGTACTACAAAGTGGAAATAAAACTCAAATATATTTGGAATTAAAACAGAAAATACTTTGTATGAATAAAGTGTGTGCCTTGCTTGAACTTGCCAGCCTGTATCATTGTTGATCACATTAATATTTTTATTATGCTTGCTCAAACAAAAAATACCATAGTAAGTCATGCAATCTAAATATTCATGTTTGCAAGTCACTTGGATTCAAGAAGGATGGACATTTTAAATAGCATTGTGTACCAGTGCCTGAAAAAAAAGGTTTATATAACTACAGTACATGCTTTGGGTATGTGCGACTGATTCCAGTTTCAGGCAGCTTGATTGTACCCTGACTTCCCTGCAGTAGCCTGTACTGAATTGTTGAACCTCGAAGGGTCCAAAAAGGCCCCCTATTGACTGCACTCTCTAAGGAATAGGGATAAGACTATATTTGTCAAGTGGTATCAATATCCCCTATAAGACCATCACAAATGATGGATAGCCCAAGGGCGAAGTCTCCTGAGTTACAATTGGAAAAAAAAGGCACATGTATTGCTCTGAGTAGCCTGTACTGACCTGTTGCATGCAACACTCATTAACCAACTGAAGGCTTCTCATCCAGAGACAGTATCTGATCACAGTGTTGCATGAGAATCAGTTGTGGATGCTGTTAGCTGAGGGCCAGCTCATTCACCTTCTTGCTATTGCTCTGCCAAGGTCTCTGCTACACACACTAATGTTATTCTCTGGTTTATAGAAATTACATGACCAGCTTGAGTTAAATCACTTTATGTAGCAAAGACTAGGAAAACATTTTTAGCAATAGCATACATGTCAGATGAACTTTTGCTTGTATGGCTCAGTCTCAAGGTCACTCAAGCACACAAACAGCCATGCTTTAGGCCAGGGCCATGGTCAAAAAGACCGTGCTGAGGTGCGCTGAGCCGTGCTGAGGGGAAACATTATCCCTATCAGCACGGCTTTAGTAGGCGCTTCCGCACGCTTCCGCAGGCGTGCAGAGGCGTGTGGAATTGCAGCCGACAGGGAAATTTAAGTTTTCCCGCTGAGGGAAGCGGAGGGCCGGTCACGTGACTGCCAAAAGCCAATGGCAGTCCATGATGTCGGCGCCGTGACGTGGTGCGCTAGCCCCGCCTCCCGTCCCGCCTCCGCCTCGCCTCCCACCCGGCTCCCACCCAGCACAAAAGGGCGCACGCTGACGCTCATGCAGGGACAGAAAAAAACTCCTGCTTGAGCAGGAGAGCATGAGCGTCAGCGCTGCTGAGCACTGTCAATGCTACCAGGTTCGAGGCCTTATAATGAAGTAGCTTAAAGTACCTGGCATTCCATGGGAATTCTCAGAAACCAAAAAATACTGAGCTTTATAAATGGATTTATTTTTTCGTTTCTTAATGCGAAAGCCCATGCTAAAATAACAGACTCCACACATAATACTTTAATTGCCTCTGCAAATTGAACTTTCAGAGTGACCAAGATTAAGTGGTAGCTTGAGGCTTGTGTGATAGGATCATGTCCTTTGTGATGTCATCAGTTATGTCATTCCTGATGTCATTTGTGAATTGTATGCAAACAGACAAAAAAAACTGCTCCTTTATCTCAGGAACCATCATGCAAGATGTAGTTACGATATCTTAAGAGATTCCAAATTCATTGCGAACAGACAGAAAACTTTCCAAAATATATAGTAGATACAATTAATTTTATTTAATTTTCTTAAAGCTGCAGTTCAGTCTTTTTTTTTTTTAATTAATTTTTTTAATTCAGTAGTTTCATGTGGGCAATCTCTAATTACCTAAAGAACTGTATAGCTGCCAGTCAATTCGTTCTCCATGTATTGATCGGCGAAATTTGGCGACATCTTTAGATATGGCATATGTTTTTCATCTGCTTCTGTCAGTCAGTGGAAGCTCATGAATATTCATGAGCACTCCTGCACTGACATGTGCAAGAGGGAGGGCAGAGCTGACAAAGGGGTGTGCCAGGGCTTGTGACAGGACATGAAGGGGAAGTGCCTTAGCAAATGCTTGTTAAAATAGAATACAAGAAAATTGGTCTTTCAAAGTTGTTTTTTTAAAAACAGAAAATGCTAAAAGTATTTTTTCTTACTACAGAACTGATTTATTAAAAAAAACACACATGCAGGATATTGACTGAACTGCAGCTTTAAAGCCCTAAGTCATAATAAAATGTATACATGAGCTTGACATTTTAGAACGCAAACATGATGGTCCTCAGTCCTGAAAGAGTGATACAGTAGGTACATTTTTCCTTGTAAAGTACAGAATAAGCCATTCGCGTAAAGAGACATACACACATTTATCACTGCTGCTGTTTCTCGCCAAAACTCTTTTATGAAACATTTTAGTGCTTCGTGCATACGCAAACATTCAAACTACTGTACGGACATAATGCCAATGGCCTTATAATAATTTAAAGCAATTATAAAATAGAGCATGGTTACATTTGCTATGTCAAGGACAGTTTAAATATGTTACTATGGTGTGCTGAATTAATCTATATACAAATAGTGTGTTATTTCACTGTTTTTTGCAAACATAATGGAACATGATAAAAAGCAATGTACTATAGCAAAAAGCAAATCATTAGGTAATTATGATACAAATTGTGTCAGTTTCATAAGGTAATAATCAGTGGTACTTCCATGGACAACCACTAAAACTCTTCTTGGTTTTCTTTACATACCACGCATAAATAAAAGTAATTTTTTTGTTTGGTCATGGCATGTACGTGGTCTAATGAAGGACTCGATGTCAAACGAGTAGTTTATGTTTTGGGATAAGGACACCTGGAGTTCTGTTTGAAATAAGCAATGCACTTTTTTCCTATGTTAATTGTACATAATGTCATGGGGCTTCCATTCATTAAACAACTAATGACCTTATTTGCTCGTAGTGAGAAAGTCATTTATTAGCCTATCTTGTGGGATGAAGCAATTACAAACATGCAAATTAGAAAATCTTAATATGAAAAGTCGTTCAAGATCCTTTTTTTTATTCATTTTCTTTTAGGAAATCACACGTAACTTCATACTGGCTTTAGATAATTCTTTAAAATAACAGTATAATTAATGTTTAGCGCACTAGTACGTAGTACCACATTTATATGGAAAACCGTGATGCTGGACAGGTGGGAAGCTTGGTACTTATCTTGACTATATTTGAATACATGTGCTAGTCCGCAGAAGCTGGTTAGCCTGGATTGAGAGCTTTAGCGTTAGTTGAGGCCCTATATGTCATATGTGACAATACATGTACCCAACAGTAGTTGGAGATCTCTGAGTTCCTCACCTTCTTGATGCACACCTCTCAGTGGTGGATACATACAGTATAGTAGCTTACCACATGCACCCACCACATACTTTCTCTTTCATGCACTCAATGTTTTCGGTTTCACCTGGAGCACCCATGATGATTTGACTTACTGTACCTCTTCAGATTTGCGACACATTTTTATTAGAAAGAGATAGTCAAATGTCACTCGTTGACTGAGCCACCTGTGCTGAAGCAGGGATAGCCTTAAAACCTGACCTGTTGGTGGCCCTCGAGAACAGGAGTTGGCCACCCCTGGTTTAGATTATGTTAAAAAGACAAATCAGTATTGAAGCTTGTATAAAATAATATCTTTAGCATAGTTTTTATTTTTAGTGCAAAAAACATATTGACATTTAAAAATAAAGACTACAAAAAGATGAGTTACATTTTAAATGACTCCATCAAAGTAAACCTACATGTACTACAGTAGATATAGCACATACAGTAAGCTGGATATTTCTTCACATGAAGTACAGTATAGAGGTGAACACATTTCACCATACATCCACATCCACATCATTGGTAGTTAACATTCAAAGATATATCCAGGACAGATTGTTCCATGTATAAATGCATTTACTGAATTTTATTAACATCCCAAAACCTTTCGCCAACCAATTAATGGTTGTTACTTGAATCAAATATTTTTCGGCGAATTCTTGGATGAAGATTGGTTTAGATATATTTGCATCTTCAGTGAAGAAATAATTGCACCTTAATTTTGAAGCCAGATACAAGAGTATGGTAATAAGCTACTATCAAAGAGGACTGAAAACTCTATGCTGACAAGCACGTGATGTGTGTCACAAATATATGCAGGAGAAACTAATAATATGCTTACATGTTTTCAGCTGGGAATTCCAATTCTACTAAGTGTTTATACTGCATTTCTCCATCATACGTACCCTTACTGTATGTCATTACATTTTTGTGGAGAACAAGAGCATCTTTGATCCTGTGAAAGAGGAAAATATACTACACATTGTTATGAATTTTGTAATCCAGTTTTTTGTCTGCATAATATACAGTGTAAAAGTCTGTTTTATTTATTTTCTTTTTACAGTGAGAACTCTGTATGTGTACTTTGAAGGAGTTCTTTTTTATCTATATATAGTACATTTGATTCTCCGATGTCTGTGGATACGATATGTCAAACAACTACCAACATAATTCTCCCTTGAATGTTTATTATCTTATTGTGGGATTTCATTTTGAATGCAAACATACTGAAACAATGTTTTATTTAAAAATATTCTTTAATTCTATAATAAATGTACTTGTCCCTATTGTGAATGTGCTGCTACAATGAAAGATTTATATACCCAACACAAGAGTTCTTCATAGATTAAATTATAGGGTGCAGAGCCTCCCAGGTTTTAAAAGCTTATTACTCTATGTTTTCAAAACAAGAAAGGAAAACATCCATGTTCACAATGGAGAAAATACAATAAATTGACCCCCTTTGAGCTAATCTGCATATTGTTTCCCAGAATCCTTATCTGCAGATGAATCACTGTTGGGAGGTGTAATAATGGGGAGACCCATGAAAAACATTTAAATACAGCCATGAGTTTATTATCTTTGTTATACACTATCTTGTATGGAGGATGGTTTTGTTACTCTTTTGTGCCTTTAAATAAAAAAAAGAGAGAATTTCTATACTTGCCACACAGAATCAAAACTTAAATCCAATCTTTCTATCTGAGGTTTAAAACACAGTCTCAAAAAAGTATATCCCATTTGATGACTATACAGTGAATCACAAAGGAGATAAAAGAACAGCTGTGAAATCCTTTAAAGACACTGTGAAATGAGATAAATGATGCCTGTCTGGTTAACATCAACCTTTCTTTATTTCTCTTGGCTTTGGTAAACAACAGACCGTTGTAAAGGAAGAACGGAAATATAATGAGATATTTATCAAGATAAAGGTCCAGGCTTGAACCGAAATGATGATCATTGTTTGTATCACTACATTTAAACACTTTGGAAGACCTGAAGTCCATCACCTCTTTGAAAAACATATGTTCGGATCGACAATTCGACGCGCCCAGGTAATTGCTCTATGTAACCATGACCTGCTTCTGCCCTCTTCTGATATATGTATTTATTATATATATATATATATTTACATATATACAGTATACTGTGTATCATCTTCATCCCAGCTGGATGAAGGCTCCCCAACGACCTTCCCCGTATTGTGGTTGCAGCCTCTCTTTTTCACGTTGCTCCAACACATTTTCTGATTACATCCTTCCATATTCACCGTGGTCTTTGATACCCTTTTGAGTACCAACCCTGTCCAACGTTGGTAATTTCTTCTTGTGATTGCCATTTTAATTTCTCCGCCCTTGTGATGTCACATACTTTTGTTTGTTTTCGGACCCATTAGTTCTTTTTTGGATACTACCCAGCATACATCTCTCCATACTTCCTGGATTTGTCTAAAGCTTCTGAATTATCTTCGCACTTAAGGTTCAAGATTCACATGCTTACTGAGCACAGGCAGGACACACGGGTCAAACACTTTCTTGTACTCTCTTTGGCTGCTCATCACGAGTTACCTTCACTCAGGGTGCTGGATTGAGGTGTCTGTGCGATGAGGCAGCAAGGATGGAAAATAATAGGCACCAGGAACTTTTGTAGTATGACAGCCTTTTATTTTTGCCCCCAGGCATGGGGACCGTTCACACTCACATAACATTTTGAGGGTGGTATGTTGTCTTAGTTGCTAAACTAGTAACTAGTATGGGACCTGGCACCCCTTTTGTTGCATCGGAATAAACAGCTGTATTACCCCATTTACATTAGGCCAATACTGGGACCCTGGCAGGCCCCTTTCAATTCCAACAGTACCTTTTGACCATTTGGGAACTGCTACTTTTGCAGTAATACTTGTCTGTGTCTATATGGATCTGCGGTTAGAGCTGATTAGCCGACACCCGGGAGCCCTCTTTTCTGAGGCCCTCTGTGGCATGCCATTTTCCTATCTCTTGGACCTGCAGGACTACATTCACCTTCGAGAGAGCGGTCCGTGGGGTCCAGGAGCGGAGCACAGCTGCAGTGAAGAAAACGGGGGCTACAATCCAGTAGGAGCATAAAAAACCTTTATTGTGTGGTGGTGGGGGGTCAGAACAAACTCTGACGTGTTTCGGGAAGAATCCCTTTGTCAAAGAGTGAGTTCGTGGTTGCCTGTGATCTCTAATATGTACCCATTGCCCCGCCCCCAGCTGTGATGTCACTGAATGAAATTTGGGCGTGAAAACGTCCGCGATCAGTGTGATTGGTTGCTACCAACAGCCAGTGGTATGCCTGGCTAATGGTGCGTCTCACGAATCTGAAAAACGGTTGCGGGGGAATGGGAAACAAACAGACAAGTATGGAAAACATATAAAACAGGGAGGAGTGCAAAATAAAAACAAAATAGCAATAATGTTACCATAAGGATACAAAGTTAAAAACACGAGCAAAATGTATAACATTACCCTGGAAGAAACATATGATGTTAATAGAAGAAATATTGAAATATCAAACTTGCAATTCAAGTAAAATAAAATAAAATAAATATGGGTACATGTGGAGGTATTTCATAGAAAGCCAGATTGGAAACCTGGAGACAGGGGGTAATGCAAAACCGCATCATAATATCATAATATCAAAAGTGGGTCAAACCACTAAGCAATAATAGAACCATACTGCAATAAATGAGAGAATATAGATATAAATATAAAAGGAAATACTCTCACAATGAACTACAATTCATTAATCATGTCACTAAGGACAACCATAATAAGAGTAGAAAAGTATTCAAAAAATGACAAATAGGTATGAAGTCTGCAGAAACCTTAAGCCTGAATCAAACCTGGGTAATGGTTATTCACATATTATTAATTTGAAGCATGACTTCTAAGAAATTAAAAGGAGGCCAAAATACATAGTCATACACTATGCATAGTAATGGGAGAAGAAGAAATAAGAGATGTAATGCTGGGGTAGGGTGAAGGGAGGGGGGGGGGGGAAAGACGCACCATTAGCCAGGCATACCACTGGCTGTTGGTAGCAACCAATCACACTGATCACGGACGTTTTCGCGCCAAAATTTCATTCAGTGATGTCACGGCTGGGGGCGGGGCAATGGGTACATATTAGACATCACAGGCAAACACGAACTCACTCTTTGACAAAGGGATTCTTCCCGAAACGCGTCAGAGTTTGTTCTGGCCACCCACCACCACACAATAAAGGTTTTTTACGCTCCTACTGGATTGTAGCCCCCGTTTTCTTCACTGCAGCTGTGCTCCGCTCCTGGACCCCACGGACCGCTCTCTCTTCCTGCATTTGGCGTGAGGCACGCTTATCATGGGGATTGCATTCCTGCACTTGTGAGTACTCTGCCTGTCATGTTTTCATTCATTCCTTAGTTGTGGATACTATCTGTCTCATTGAATTAGCTGATTTGCCCATTATAGTATATATAGAGGACAGTCAGCCTATCATAGAGACTTGCATATGGTCCTGCTTTATCATACAGGCACTACAAACAGAGTCTCACACAGCGTTCATTGCTTGATCATCCCCAACACCAGTAAATATTATGTTCTACTATTTAAAGTAGTCTATCTGTTACTGAGCCCTGAATATTGGGACCAGTGCCCTAAAAACTCTACATTCACCTTCATCTGGGATCCTAACTTAAAGTGCATTGTCCCTCTTTACAACATAATAAATAAAGGAGGGCCTGGTCTGTTCTACTACTTTATGAATCTACCTGTATCTCCATCTCCTCTCCCTGAGGCTCTTCTCCCAGAGTCCTCCAGGAACCTAGCCTTCTCGACTCTTCTATCTCACCTAAATACTCTTCCATGACATCAGAATCCCTATAGCAACACAAGGTGGGGCCCAGCATATGCTAACCTGCAAGTAACCCTTTAGGATGGGGGTTACATTTCTAATAACTCAACTGAAAATATTTGCATAATTTAAAGCTAAACAATCTATTACAGCACTACAGAACATTAACTGACTTACTTTGTTTCTGTTATTAAATATTCTGTTTATTTATTTTTTACATTGTACACTACAGTGGATATCATGATGTACATTTTAGAAATATGTGGACCCCTATAGAAATATCAATACACAACACATTATGTAGAAAGTATATTCCCAATTAATAATTAATATATTGATCTCACATACCACTTACAGTGTATGCAGCGCTAAGCATATAATTTGGGCAGGCACAAGTCCTTGCAGTGTACACAGTAGCTAACAATATTTTTTGTGGGCGAAATAAAATTTCTTACCCAAGGAATTGACACAGGGATTTGAAAGTATCAAGGTTTTCACAGTCAGTGCATTTAATCACTGAGCCACTCCTTCCATGGCCCATAACATCCTGAAATCACCAGTGGGCTCACTAAAAGGCACATGGCCTAATTAGCTGCCTATTGATATACCCCAGCAAACACACTTCGTAAACTAAACTCTGCATGTATGTGCCAACATATAACACTAATGTACATAATTGGCAAAAAATACCATTTGTTTAATAGTGCAACTGGAATGTCTTTTAACCTTATGGAGGTTCATTAACCCCCAACCAAAGTGGAAACATGTTATTGTTAAGAATCGGTGCATACATGTACAGTATTATTGATGTTTGCTATACTGTAGGTTGCAAATTAGCTAAGAAGATTTTTTCAGACCACATCTTTCTACATAATACAAATGTTGGACGCTCTGTTTATACGAAAGGAGTTTTAGAGTTTGAGTTGAGTTTTAGAAGGAAAATGTCTACATTAGTTGTAATACAACTCATTCGGGACAATATACAGACAGATTTTTCCACAAAGTTGGGAGGACCAATTCATCTTGAACATGTTATAATGATGGTTGTCATATACATGTTACTCACATATTTTTGAACTAATCTTTGGAGTGAATTGTCCAGCAGCCTTTATTCTAGTTATTTAGCTATTTATGGTCGATGAACCTAATAAGAATGTACAGTATGTGGATAAACATTATACCAACTCCAGATTTTGCCTTAAACATTTACAGGTATTATCATAGTGAACACAAAATGTACAGCTCATTGTTACTACCTCTTGTAGATCTTGTTGTTGGGCCTGTTGCTTTTGCTTCTCCAGATAGTAGTGGGGCTCCAGCTTGTGGCAGAGCAGCCGTTGGTGGAACAGCAGTGGCTGTAAGTGAAATAGCAGCCAGTGTCCGTGGCACAGCAGCCAGTGTCTGTGGCACAGCCGTCGGTGTCAGTAGCACAGCCGCCCGTGCCTGTAACACAGCAGCAGGCGTTTGCCTGGCACCCACTTGTGTATGTGGGACCCAACAGAACATACTTGGCTTGTTTTGAACTGGCACAGTTCATTGCAGGAATTCTGTGGTATTTGAGGCTTCCCTGCATGGAGCAGCTCCACTCCTTCCAGCTCGTCCCTGCTGTAAAATGCTGCTAATTTGGTGTAAACTAGCAAAAAGTCTCTCGATTGCTGTGGTCTGCCTGACCTGGTATTCCAGCTACTTTAGGAGCAGAGCATTGGTGTCCACCAGTTTTTTTTTTTAAGGCTTTTAGATCTTATGCAAAACTCTGTAATTTTTTATCAACACAGTTGAAATGATGCGTTTTGTAATAGAGAATATGACTGGTCATGCCATTTCATTCTGCCACTTCTGAACATGCCAAACCGTGTGGTTTGGCAATGACAAACTCCCAGCTACTAGAATAGGCCTCCATGTTGTCTCCCTTGTGCACTCCCTTGCTGATCCTTATTTTGCATGTACCTTTATGTAATCTCATAGATGATGTGGCATTCTCGTAAATGTTCCACATAATATCAATGCATGCTTCTTAAGCGCTTTGTCTACCCAATTCCTTTTAAAGTTCGAATCACTTGCTTTTTCATAATCAACAAATCCTAGGCTGAGTGTTAGATTATATTTATTACTTTGTTAAAACAATTCTTGTATGACTTGGATGTAGTCCATTTTGTTGTACGGTATTCACTGTGAAGTCCAGTTTGTTCTCCAGGCTGGGAAAAGTCCAAGGTCTCTTGCAGTCGATAATGAGTATCTTTGTAATAATGTTGAAAGTGATTGGAAGTAAACTGATTGGTCTGTAGTTTCTGAGGTCTTCTTATGGACGAGGATACTGTAACTAGGGCATTGTTCTGTTTTTCTGGAAAATGGCCAGTTCTTCAATCAGCATGTAAAGAGTTTTGCAGGGATTCTTTCCTCTTCTTCCCCAGCTTCTTTCAACATTGCATTTGTAATTCCATCTGCCCGAGGAGCCTTCCCATTCTTTATGCATTTTATTGTTTTTGCCACTTCTTCTGAAAGAAAGCATGGTACAGTACATAATTGGTGGTTTCTTCTCGCTTGTCCTCTGCTTGATTATACCTTGTGTTGTCTAAATTTCATGTAACAGTACTCAACTCTCTTTATGACAAGTACAATAAGTTTTTATTGTTGATTGATTGTCTTGTTTGAGTGCAATCTTATGTTTCTTCCCACTCATAAGACACAGCTTCATATTATTTAAGATTTTGCTTTCTCCTATAGTCTTCTTCCCCCTATCACAGCTACATTTTCTTACATCTTCAGTTACACACTTGCATATCCTCTGCCACAGAGATACATATTCCATTCTTGTTCTTTGCTCTTGGGATTGTTTCATCTGGTGAGAAAAAGAAAATTAACTGGATATCACTTGGTCCG